>NC_051070.1:22543235-22733235 GCF_004664715.2 Peromyscus leucopus | reverse complement strand
TTTGTGCACACACAAATAAATAAATAAGTAAATAAACCTTAAAATAATAAAAATTAAAAAATGCTTTTCTCTTTTGGATTGTAATGAAGAAACTGAAGACAACTGTCTTTTACTTCAGTTTTATTACAGGACTTTTGTGAAATGCTATCACCAAACAATAACTTTAAAGCTCAATTATGGAATAAGAATAAGGACTTGATATAGGATGTTTTTCTCTTCTATTCTTAATCTCCCAGCTACCAAAAGGATACCACGTGATAGAACCTGAGACTTTATTTATTTATTTATATTTAGTCAACAGTGATTTCCCTAAAAACCTAAGTCACTTTGAAAACACAATTTTTAAAAAAAGCACAAAAAAAAATGTTGAAAGGCACACAGACACACCCACACACAGGCACATACTCTTCTTTCCACACTTCCAAGCCTGTTTCCCAAGGCACAGTCATCATGCTGAAGTTTCCTCCTGTTAGAACAGTGGTTCTCAACCTTCCTAATGCTGCAACCCTTTAATACAGTTCTTCAGGTTGTGGTGACCCCCAACCACAAAATTATTTCATTGCTACTTCATAACTGCAATTTTGCTACTGTTATAAATCATAATGTAAATATCTGATATTCCCCTTCGGCGAATCACTGTGTTGGCTAGAACTACATCTGTTTATCAAGGAAGTCAAGGTTTCGTTTAGCAACAGAACACTTCGAGTTAGTAAACGCTGGAGAAATATTGGACACTAAGCTAGAAGCTTTAAAAAAACACTTTTTAAAATGACATTTGAAACCTCTTCTATCACGATGATTTTTAAGTCACTCACATACGCACTTATTGTCTTAGTGGCTGTGAAAACAACAGCAAAGGTCTTACGACTTCAAATTCGCAGAATCATACTTGGCTGACAATCTGACAGTTTTAACTCTAACCCTAAACTCTGCTCTGAAATCACACCTCCCAGGCCCAGACACCTGGAGGTGCTTTGGTGACAGTGACATGCGGGCCAAACAGGTATAAAGGCAGGACTACCAAGACTAAGAACCAGCGCGGGGCGGAGGATGGGTGTATCTCCCACACTTCTAATAAACACACACTTGCACACATGCACTCCTTGGCGAAAATCAGGCAAGCCATCATCAGTCCCCAGGTTCCTCTTCCGACCCACGGTTTCCCTTGCGTCCACAGCAGACTTGCCATCTCCTCCCGGGTCACAGGACCACTCTGTGTTTACTTTCCTTTCTCCCACTCAGGCCGGCCAGCGGATCCCTGAAGCTAACCCAGCCACCAATTGCTTTCCCTCTCACTCCCAGATCCCAAAATCGGAGCGAGAGGGGCACCCGAGCGCGCCACGTGGATCGCGAGCCAGCAGTCAGATCGAGACAGTTCTTAAAAGAGGGGTCCCTGCCTCGCCAGTCCCCGCGGCTCTGCTCCCGCCCTGGGCGCCTGAGACTTGCCTGGTTAGGGTCGGTGGCTCTGAAGACGTGGCAGGCCATCTGCGACTCGGGGTCGTCCGGCTGCGCCTTGATCAGGTAGGCAAAGTAGGTGAGGTCGTGGCTGTTGTGGATGAAGCGCGAGATGTGCTGCGCCTTGTGCTCGAAGATGAATACCCCGGTGTGGGGCTGCACAGTCCCGGAGCCAGCGGCCCCGCCGACCCCGGCCCCCGGGGCGGGGACGCAGCGCAGGAAGGGCGCGCTGAGCACCAGGAGCACCTCGCGGGCCGCGGGCGCCCCGCAGCCGCCCGCCTCGGGCTTCTGGCTGCGCCGGCGGATCTCGGCCATGAGCCAGGGTAACATGGGCAGCGTGGTCCTGCGATCCAAGCACGACCCTCCCACGTACCACAGCCGGAAGCGCTTGTCACCGGGCTTGGCGGCACCTGGCTGCGCTGGGGTACCCGGCTCGGGCTCCAGAGGGTGCGGGAAGGGCTCATCCTGAATGCAGCTAGGCGACTCCATAACTCGCGCCTTGGCGAGGGCACTGCGCCCCCAACTCTCACTGTGCAGGCGCCGCGGAAACTGCCAACTGTCGCCCCAGGCCCCCGTGCCTGCCTTGGTGCCACCAGCCCTTGAAGTCCGCGCTTCAGCGGCCCTGCCCCATGCGACACTTTCCCCGGCGCGGCTAGGAGGCTCCGGCTGCAGCGCGGCGGACTAGTAGGAGACCGAGGCTCACGCGTGCATCCTCCTTCCTGGAGATCGAGCCTGCGGAGCCGCCTGACCTCCTGCCGCCCGTCCTCGAGGTCGGGGACCACGCCGACCCGGGTCTCCTGCTCCCGCTCCTGCAGCCCGCTGCGGCCGCCGCGCTCGCCCAACGCTGGCACTGGAAGGCTGGGCGGAGAGTGGGGCTGTGGGCGGGAAGGGGTGACTCGGGGCGGAGCTGACTGCTAGCAGGGTGACCGGCTGTCACCTGGAAGGTCGGGGGCGCGGGGTTGCGGCCCGCTCAGTCCCGGAGAACTAGTCCAATGGAAAATAACAAAAACAAACGTGGCCCTTTGCGGGCGGCTCCTCCAAGCCGCCGACTCTGCAGCCCAGCTCGCCGCTCCTCCTCCAGGGTTCCCGTCCCTCCCTCGTTTCTTCCTTCCTTCCTTCCAGGCCGCTACTTTAAAGCCGGCTACTGCCCTGCCTCCAATCCCGCCAGAGGAGAGCTTTGCCTGCAGCAGCAGATCCTCCCAGCTTCTTCCTCCGGCCTCCGCCCCTCACCTCGCCTCAGGGGGCAGCCGTACCCAGCCTGGCGCGGGCACTTCCCGGACCAGCTCGGCCTCTCTCCTCTCCTGGAGACTCTACTGCCCCCTGGAGAGGGGCCACTCTCAGTGGGGCGCTGGGATTTTCTTTTCTTTTTTTTTTTTAAGCAATATTTGCTTGGTTTTATTTCGTCTAAAGTCTGAACATTTCTATATTCTGCATCCTTTTTCCTACTCTCGAACACTGCTTGTATTTTCAATCACAATTTTATGACAAAAGACTTTAATTGCAATATTCATCTTTAACACTGTTTGATATGAATCTTCCCATTTCTTAATGAAGCTAACTTCTTAAAATATAAAGAAGTTAAACTTCTTTATGTATCCCCACTTCAGAACTAACGTAAATTTTTTCCCTTTTATGTATGAGAACACATATTTCAAAAAGCATTTCAGTGATAATTTGGTTATTCTATTTCTAAAGCAAAACGGAGTAATATAATTGTGTTTTCTATTTTAGCAGATTAAACTGGTTTTGTTATTGCTGCTGTGTTTGTTGTTACTATTTTAAGAAAGTCTCCTTCCTGTGTAGTAAAGGTTGATTTAGGACACGCCATCTTCCTGCCTCAGTTTTCCAAGTCCTGGAATGTATCACCTGGAAGAACTCTCATAACCTCTTTATACCCTTACTGGATGATAAGGAATTGGTAAAAGAAAAACAAAATAAAAGGAGAAACTTTAAACTTACTTTTGTCCAGGTGCTTAGAAGAAAAATGAAAACATCGGTTTCTCTTATATTTTGTATTTAATGGTGTTCTTACTTTCTCTAACGTCCTATGGTCTAATGGGATTAATCCACAGTCTACTGAATGATGAAAGGAATTTATTTGGGGGTAAACTCACAACTACGGGAGATTTATCGTAGGGCCCAGGAAAGCTGAGCTATGTCCCATGCTGAACGGCTTGGTCCAAGATCTCAGCATCCAAAACCACGAGGTACCCAAGAGAGGGGGTGAATGTGCTTCCCAAGTTTTAAGTGTCTCCAGCGGCCACGCCTGCAGGTCCCTCGAGGTCAGAGGCAAGTGTAACAGCTTAGGCTGCCTCACCAGGGGCAGTGCTTCAGGGCATGGCTCAAACAGCTGCCCACCACGATGGTCATTTTGCTTCCTGTTCATGCAAAGTCAGTATAGTCAAATTTGCTACACTTCTAGGACCATCATGCAAATGGACACTTGTTAATGACCATCTAAGCTAAGACAGAGATGTTATTGGTTAAAGTCATTTATTTTAACACTTAGAAAACTTTGTGCAAAATACAACCCAAGTCTTCAAGAAGTAACAAAACGTCTCAGAACACAAACAGAGACGTCCTAAGGCCTCTACAGAACTTTCTCTCATGGATCTTTCCCTGGGCTGTACATCTGAAGCTTGTGAAAGAGAAAGAAAGGAATAAAGACATGGGCCAATTACAGAAGCCTTATAGCCTTATAGAAGACTTATAATCAATCAGTGTGGGGATTAGGTTTGCATTTGGAGCCCTACTCTGCCAGTTCCTACTGGCATAATAAATTCAAGCAACAGAAAATACACTTTCAGTGATTGACAAAAAAAAAAAAAAAACAGGGATATTGTCTTCTAATGTATAACAAGCTAAATAGGGTAACTTCCTGCTCCAGAGCCCTTGGCCTGTACTTTATTTCTGTGTTTATCTTACATTTATAAATATTACTACATGGAAAGATAGTTCTCTCTGCCTTTCTGAAGTTAAATATGGTCATGTGACGTGACTTATTTTGACAGAGACATGTTAACAGAAGTGACTCAGATTCTATCTGAAGTAGAAGCATGTAATTGGAAGTACATTAGTGGACAGACACTTGGTCCACTCTCGCTCTCCAGTGGCCCTCCTGAAAACAATGCATCCATATGGAGGTGCCTCAGGATCAGAGACCAGGATGCTGAGCCATCACTCTGTGGACAGCTGTCCTGGAAAATCTGCCAGGGACAAGAGAGATTCCTCACACATAAATAACAAACTTTTGTCCTTTTAAGCCATTGAGGTTGTGGGTGTGTTTGTTCCCTTATTAATCTGTCCTGACTTGTCAAATAAACTGCATTCACTAGCACACATTTATCCTAACTTGTTTGATAATTACTGATGTAGTTGGCTCTGTACTTACATAAACTAGATGGTAAACTAATAGTTTCTTAAAATCACTGTTTCACCTCCAGAACTTACAGAACTTTGACGTATAAAAAGCACTTAAATTGCCTAATTATCACTTAAATTTTGAAGACAATATACAACTACAGCATAGAGGAGTTACTGCACAGAATATGTAGGCCTATGGCGGTTACTGTATGCCGAGGCAAAACTCCACCTCTAGCCTCCAGTCTTTCCACTCTCAACCTCAACTACCCCTCCAAAGGAAGACCCAAAGGATATGCAACAGGAAGCATTTCCAAAGAACCGGTAGAAGGAAGACCCAAAGAATATGTATACAGAAAGCATTTCCAAAGAACCGGTAGACTTCTCTCTCCTGGAGAATCTTGGAGAAATCTCTCCATGTGAAACCCAGAAGTAAATTTCATATACAGCTAAAATGTTCCTCTACTACTCCAAATAAAATTGTGTCAATATTACTAAAAAGCTGTAAGGTGCTCGATCCTTAAATAGCTAGTACATGAGAAGCAGAAGGCCCTGAATTAGTGTAATGGTGGAGGAGGACAAAGGTTTGGTTTGTTACAATCTCTTATCCTGGTTTCTTCCTCCCAAACATAAGGATCTTCCTCTCTCTCCTCCCCCACTCTCCTTGTCTCTCTGTCTTCTCTCTCTCTCTCTCTCTCTCTCTCTCTCTCTCTCTCTCTCTCTCTCTCACACACACACACACACACACACACACACACACACACACATTTGGTGTCCACATACACGTGCACTTTTCTTTCTTGCTGAAAAATAAAGATGTGGGGTTGAAGAGACGGCACATTGAATAAAGCACTTGCTTCGAAAGTGAAATTCTCAGAACCGACATGAAGCCAGGCACAATAACAACGTGTATTCCCAGAAGCTTGTGGCCCAGCGTACCTGATGTCGGGGCAAACAGCAAAGAGACCCTGTTTCAAACAAGGTAGAAGGCAGGGACTGACACCACGGTTGTCTTCTGCCCTCTGAACGTGTTCTGCGGAGTGCGTACACACACAACATACACACCAAAAAGATTAAAAGTAGTAACGATAAATAATTTCATATTCATGCATTGATGAGGCTTTACCAGCCTCTTCCTCTCCAACTGCCTTCTCTTCCTATCACCCCACAACCTGAGCCTCTTCCATCCTTCGTGACTTGAACACCTTTCATTATTCAAGATCCAATAGGAGAGTCATATCTCCTGAAGCTACACCTGCCCGGTCACAGCTGGTAGCTGCTCCTCTTTGCTCCCTTTCTGGTGTATCCCACTAATGTAGCTCTTATGACATTTTTCATAATTACTGAATGACTATGAATGAAGCGATGTCACCAGGATGGTGCCGTTTGGAGGTCCAGGAATTAAATTCATTCTCTCTACTGCTACGGCAAGAAAGACTGCAATCAGTCAAATTTTATTGTAAGTGCAAATACGTATACAGCACAGCACATAAGGAAACTCTCCCAGAACTGAAGGGAACCAGAACTGGCAGCCAACCCCGACCAGATGATAGAGATCCTTCTAAGTTTGGGAGCATGAATTGGCTGGCTTGGGCTATTGTTGGGGGATTGAGTAATGTGAACAAAGACAGGGAAGTTGATTGGTTCCTGCCAAAGGATCCTGGCAGCTGATGTGAAAGTTCTGATGAACAGTTCCTACTTGGAGGGCTAGGAAAGGGGAAGAAGAGAGGTTGGCCATCCTAAAACTGATGGTACATTTATTTACCCTAGGCCCCCTTTCCATGGCTGCCTACTAGCAAGCTGTATAATTCTTAGTCCCTCAAAGACAGGAGCCCGAAAGAAGGGTTTGATTCCTCTCACATTTCCCTCCCACAGCAGCTCAGCAGCTGATAATTACTGGGTAGTTAATAAGTATTGAATGAGTAAAAGAGTTGAATAAGTAGCTAATTAGAATTTAAGAAACGAGAGAGTTTTACTATCACGGAGGTGATATGCCAAATTCTTAATTAGATAATCTCTGATTAACAAATAGACCCACTGGATAATTATAAAGCTTAGAAAATAAAAGAATGCCTTCTCCAAATGCACGGTGGAGTTCCGACTGGGGCTAGCACAAGCCTTGGAGGTTGGATGGGTTTTGAAATATGATCAGTTCCCCTACTCCCCGTGACCTTGCCCCAGCCCAGGCAGCTGGGTCACCCTATGTTCTGGCTTCAGGGAAAGGATGACGCAGCAGAATGCAAAGAACAAAAGAGCCCATTCTTAGCGTTTATGCTTCAAAAGCCAGAGGCTGGCAAAGGCCAAAAGGACGGGTTTTTTTTGTTTTTTTTTTTGTTTTTTTTTTTTTTCTTGCTCCAGATAGTAAAGAAAAAAATCCAAATGTGGAAGATGGAGATAGAAGGTAAGAGGGTTTCAGTTCTGTGAGTCTTCTGAGGGGCGATCTCTCTATCTCTCACAGTTGGGCTAGTAAAGGGGAACTGTAGACCCCCAAAGCAGAAGCCTTGTGACTTTCTCTGGGATAAGCACAGAAAGATGCATTTTCCCAGCCAGCTAAGACACAGGAGGGAAGGGGCAGAGAGAAGACTGGAAATACCCCAAGATCCAGCTATACCACTCTTGGGCATATACCCAAGGAATGTTCAATCATGCCACAAAGGCACTTGCTCAGCTATGTTCATATCAGCATTGTTTGTAATAGCCAGAACCTGGAAACAACCTAGATGCCCTTCAATTGAAGAATGGATAAATAAATTGTGGCACATATGCACAATGGAATACTACTCAGCAGAGAAAAACAATGACATCATGAGGTTTGCAGGCAAATGGAAGGATCTAGAAAAAAATCATCCTGAGTGAGGTAACCCAGACTCAGAAAGATAAACATGGTATGTACTCACTCATAGGAGGATACTAGATGTAAAACAAAGATGACTAGACTGCTACTCACAACTCCAGGGAGGCTACCTAGAAAACAGGACCCCAAGAAAGACACGGGGATCGCCCAGTGACGGAGAAATGGCTGAGATCTACATGAACAACATGGACGTGAGTGGGGGTAATGAAGGGCGAGGGTCGAGGGAAAGAGAGCTTAGGAAAGCGGGAGATCCCAGCTGGATCAAGAACAGAGAGGGAGAACAAGGAATAAAAGACCATGATAAATGAAGACCACATAAGAATAGGAAGAAACAAAGTGCTAGAGAGGTCCACAGAAATCCACAAAGATACCCCACAATAGACTACTAGCAATGGTTGAGAGACAGCCCAAACTGACCTACTCTGGTGATTGAATGGCCAAACACCCTAATTGTTGTGCTAGAAACCTCATCCAATGACTGAGGGAACCGGATGAAGAGATCCATGCCCAGGCCCCAGGTGGAGCTCCAAGAGTCCAATTGGTGAGAAAGAGGAGGGTTTGTATGAGCAAGAATTGTTGAGACCAAAATTGGATAAAGCACAAGGACAAATAGCCAAACTAATGGAAACACATGAACTATGAACCAATGGCTGAGGAGCCCCCAACTGGATCAGGCCCTCTGGATAAGTGAGACAGTTGATTGGCTTGATCTGTTTGGGAGGCATCCAGGCAGTGGTACCAGGTCCTGGGCTCATTGCATGAGTTGGCTGTTTGAAACCTGGGGCTTATGCAGGGACGCTTAGCTCAGCCTGGGAGGAGGGGACTGGACCTGCCTGGACTGAATCTACCAGGTTGAACTCAATCCTCGGGGGAGATTTGCCCTGGAGGAGATGGGAATGGGGGGTGGGCTGGGGAGAAGGGGAGGGGACAAGGGAATCTGTGGCTGATATGTAAAATTAAATTAAATTATAAAATTAAAAAAAAAACTGGAAATAGCCTGTGTAACAAACCATTTGTCTAGCATGGCAGAGGAGATGTAACTTTTCTCATGCAGGGTGGAGTGCAGAGACAAGCCATTCTGACTTGTTGTCACCAGGAGGAGGAAGAAGAGAAAGATGAGGGTGGAAGAGGAAGAGGAGAAGGAGGAAGAGGAGGAGGAGGAGGAAGAGGAGGACAACTCCTGGACTGTGTAAGTTGCTGCCCTGGCTACACCTACTAGGACATACATTCTTCCTCCCCATGCCCCCATTTCTTTCTGAATGGGAGGAAGAAAAGAAGGGAGGGAGGGAGGGAGGGAGGGAGGGAGGGAAGGAGGGAGAAAGGCTCCAGCAAGGGAGAGAAAAGTGACACAGAATGTATCATATAACCGAATTCTTGGTTCATATGATAGGTTTGATTGATCCCCATCTACACACAGCCAGCCCAAATATTATAGTGTATTAATTACTTTCCTGTTGCTGGGATAAAGCATCATGACCAAAGCAACTTAGAAGGGTTACAGTTCCAGAGGGATAAGCATCCGTCATGGCAGGGAGACACAGCAGCAGGAGCAGGAAGCTGAGAGCTCACATCTTAACCTACATGCACAATGCAGAGAGGGTAAACTGGAAGTGATATGAGGCTTTCAATGTCAATGACCAGCCCCAGTTACATACTTCCTCCAGCAAGGATACATGACCTAAACCTCCCCTTGTTTATTGTTCAGATGACCAAACTATAGGCAATGTTTCTCTTTCAAACCACCATATTCCACTCCCTGACCTCCATAGGCTTGAGGCCATATCATAATGCAGAAATGCATTTGGCGAAATTTCAGAAGTCCCCATAATCTTTCGGTCTCAACATTGTTTAAAAAGCCCAGAATCTCTTCTGAGACTCAAAACAACCTCCATAGTCCACACTGTTCTCAGCACTTCTACATTCCATGTTCATACTAGAATGGCCTGTTCAGCTCTGCTTACAGAGTTCAACTAGGTTTTCCTAGTCCAAAGTTTCAAAGTCCTCCTCATTCCTCCCAAAAAACAACATAATCAGGTCCTTCGCATCAACCCACTCTCTTTTCCAACTTCTGTCTTAGTTACCTTTATGTTGCTGTGATACAACACCATGACTAAGGCAACTCAGAAGGAAGGGAGTTTATTTGGGCTTATCGTTCTGGAAGGATAAAAATCCATCATGACAGAAAAGCATAGCAGCCACGGTAGCAGGAGCAGAAAGCTGAGAGCACACATCTTCAGACTCGTGCAGGAAGCAGAGAGAAAACTGGAAGGGACGTGAGGCTTTTCATCTCAAAGCCCACCCTAGTTACATGCTTTCTATAGCAAGGCTTTACCAACGAAACATTCCCAAACAGCACCAACAACGGGGCACCTAGGGTTCAAATGACCGACACTGAGGGGAACATTTCTCATTCAAACCACACCAAGTACAAATGCTAGATGGGCTAGAGGCTTCAAATGACAATGAAAACAAGAAACTTTAATTCCCAGACACTGCTCTGCCTCTTTCTGTGCCGCCTCCTCTGCCTCCTCCCTAATCCCAATGAGAACTGAAGAGCACGTGCTCTCTAGGAGTCTTCCAAGTCTGCAGTGTCAGACTGGGGCTGCTGAGGGATCCGACTTCATGGGCTGAGCAACTGTCCAGGTTCTCTGCCGCTCAGGCATGCAGATGACCTGGCCCCTGCTGGGTAAGCTGTTCTAATGGATCCCCATTTCTGAGGTGCATTCTGTTGGTTCTGCTCCTCAAGAGAGCCCTGCCTAATACAAATATTAACTGGAAATTGGTTGATGTTATTTTTCCTTGGACCATTCAACCACCAAAGGCACAGTGTAAGGCTAATGAGACAAATTCCCAGAAGTGTGACTTAAATTGAAAGCTGTTAGTGTTTATTCTAATGAGGAATCGTGTCACAGGATCCTAGAATCTCAGGAGATCACCCTATTACCATCAGAGGATATTTTGGTGATCTACAGTTGGGAACTGACACATTTAACACGTTTTTTCTTTTTTGTATTAGTACAGCCACAAGTAGGCTCTTTTCTTTCTCTCTGAGTTGGCAAAAGGGTGCAGCAGCTCGAATCCAATGTCCTTACAGCTGGACATTGAGCACTTCCCTCTTGCTCAGGAAACTATTCAGACTTGGCTCTGACTGTTGCTGCATAGGTAGTTACAGCAGCGGTGGATCTAGTGCTCTGAATGGCCAATCCTCGATTGTCTGAACACCTGTGAAAATGTCACTGGGGTAATTTCAAACTTGCTTTTGTCATAATAAATATTCTTCAGTGGGGGAAAAAACAGTCATTCATGTCATTATCACAGCCAAAATCAACCCTAAAAAAAAAAAAACATGGAAAAAGAAAACAAAGCCCATCCAAATGACTGAGGGAACCAGATACAGAGACCCACGGTCAGGCCCCAGGTGGAGCTCCAGGAGTCCAATTGGTGAGAAAGAGGAGGGTTTGCATGAGCGAGAATTGTTGAGACCAAGGTTGGATAAAGCACAAGGACAAATAGCCAAACTAATGGAAACTCATGAACTATGAACCAATGGCTGAGGAGCCCCCAACTGGATCAGGCCCTCTGGATAAGTGAGACAGTTGATTAGACTGAACTGTTTGGGAAGCCCCCAGGCAGTGGTACCAGGTCCTGTGGTCATTGCATGAGTTGGCTGTTTGAAACCTGGGGCTTATGCTGGGACGCTTGACTCAATCTGGGAGGAGGGGACTGGACCTGCCTGGACTGAATCTACCTAGTTGAACTCAATCCTCAGGGGAGTCTTTGCCCTGGAGGAGATCGGAATGGGGATGGGCTGGGGGGTAAGGGGGGGTGGGAGGGGGAAGAACAAGGGAATCCGTGGCTGATATGTAAAATAATTAAATTATAAAAGAAAAAAAAGAAAACAAAGAAATTGTAAGCCAATTTTATGTACAAGTATATACACATATTTCTATAATAAAATCCAAATTAAATGCAGCTATTTGTATAAGTGGAGAATAAGTTTACAGATAACAGATTTTATAGAGCCATACGCTGCTTTACAACAGAAATAGTTCTGAAAACTGTATTGTAAGAAAGACAATTTCATCATTGGAAAACATAAAATACTTACATGGTTGGGTAAGGGAAAGAATATGATCAAAATATATTGTGTGGAAAAAACTGTAATGTACTTATGTGGACTCAGACAGCTATGACATCCCTAAGGGATGTAATCTTATTAGTCAGCCCACGCAGTCCCTCACTGACCACTGATCATCATGTGTCATATGACTATATAAAATACCTGTAAATTTATCCAAATACTATACAATTATTTTAATTCCCAAATATATTAATATGGGGCTGGACAGGTGACTTAGCAGGTAAGAGGATTGACTGCTCTTCCAGAGAACCTGGATTCTTGATCCTCAGCACCCACATGGCTCCAGACAGTGCCCTCTTCTGGCCTCTATGGGCACTTGACACATATGGCACACAGACACACATGCAAGCAAAATACCCATAGACGTAAAATAAAAAATTAAACAAATTTCAAAAATAAATATATATGCAAGCGATCGAGTAGATTAAAATGTCAAAAGAATAAAGCTTCCCAACCATGGCAAATACCTAAGGAAGCATTTGGTGAAAATGTAACTGTTATTCTCAATTCATTCTACTAATTTAGCTAGAAATAAAACATTGTCACCTTGATAAAGGTTACTGTTATGATTTCAATGTGCAATATCCCTCACAGGTTCGCTTACTGGAGGCTTGGTTGCCAGCTGATGGGTTTTGGAGAAGTGGATCCTGAGGACTCTGACCTAACCAGTAGATTAATCTTTGAAGAATTAATAATATGGTGATGCTATCATGGGGTGGTAAAAATAGGAAATTAACATTGCAACAAGGCAGGAACCAGGAGGCAAGAGCTGGTGCCGAGGCCAAGGAGGGGAGCTGCTTACTAGCTTGCTTCCTCCAGCTTGCTCAGTCTGCTTTCTCATAGACCCCAAGACCACCAGCCCAGGGATGGCACCACCAATAATGGTGGTGGGCTCTCCTCCAGTAGTCACTAATTAAGATAATGCTTCATAGGTATGCCTACAAGCTGATCTTATAGAGAGGCATTTTCTCAGTTGAGGTTTCCTTCTCTCAGATGACTTTAGTTTGAAGAGTTGACATAAAACGATCCAGCACAGACATAACTGAAGACAGAGTTGGAAGAAATAGGTCATTGAGGGCATCCCCTATAAAGTTGTACTCTGTCCCCTACCATTTCTTCTCTCTGTTCTTTTTTAGTAAGAGGTGCTGGTCTGCTCAACCACACTCTCCTCCCATGTCTTAGGGTTTCTACTGCTGCAACAAAACACCGTGATTAAAAAACAGGCTGGGGAGGAAAAGGTTTATTGAGCTCACATGTCAAGATTATAATCTATCATTGGAGGAAGTCAGACAAGGGACTCAAGCAGGAACCCAGAGGCAGGTGCTGATGCAGAAGACATGGAGGGGAGTTACTTACTGGCTTGCTTCCCATGGCTGTTGAGCTCACTTTCTTTTTTTAAATAATTTTTTATTTTAAAAAATTTTCTTTCCTTTTATATACCAACCCTTCTTCCCCTCCCTCCCCTTCTCCAGCTACCCCTCCACTTACCCTCATCCCACCCTCATCCCCTCCTCTTAAAGGGTAAGGTATCCCTTGGGTAGTCAACACAGGCTGGCATACCATGTTGGGGCTGGACCTAGCCCCTCCCCTCTAGATCAAGGCTGAGTAAGGCATCACACCATAGGGAATTGGCTCTAAAAAGCCAGTTCATGTACCTGGGGTAAGTCCTGGTCCCATTGCCAGGGGGACCCACAAACACATCAAGCCATGCAACTTTCATCCACATTCAGAGGACCTAGTTCAGTCACACCCAGGCTCCCCAGCTGTCAGTCCAGAGTCCATGAACTCCCATTAGCTTGGGTCAGCTATTTCTGTGGTTTCCCCCATCATGATTCTACTCATCACAATAGTGGAGAGGGTGCTTGAACTACCATTCCCTGCACTCAGATTGGTGTCTACCCTAATTGTCATCACAGAACCAACATCCTGTGACCGATGGAAGCAGATGCAGAGACCCACAGCCAAGCACTTGGCCAAGATTCTGGAGTTGAGATGAAGAGAGGGGGGAAGGATTAGAAGAGCAAGGGAGGGTCAAAAGAATGAGGAACCCACTTTCTTATAGAACCCAAGACCACCAGCCCAGGGATGGCACCATCCACAATGGACTGGACCCTCCTCCATTGATCACTACGGGAGAAAATGCCTTAGCTGGATCTCATGGAGGCATTTCTTCAGCTGAGGCTCCTTCCTCTCGAGTAACTCTAGCTTGTGTCAAGTTGCCACACAAAACCAGCCAGTCCATCCCAGGATGTTCAGTCTCACCTCAGGCTCTCAGCAATGGAGCTAGCTGACCATACACATGTTTCTAACACTGTGTGCCAAAATAAATCTTTCCTCCTAGATAATAACAAAAAGAATAACAGTTATCTCTTAGGAATGTATGGCAAATATACTTAGCAATGAAATGCTTAAACTTCCCTGAAGCGTTAATCTAATTAGTCTTATCAATAAAAACTTGGGAATCAAATATTGGGGTAAGAACCTGAAAGATCAGAGAAGCAGGGAAACAGCCAGAATCACTTCCTCCCTCTCTGGTTCCTCTGACCAAAAGGGCCAAGATCCTCTCAGTCCTGCCTTGCCACTTCCTGTCTCCTCTCTCTACAGTCCTCCAAATCTCTATGGTCAGTTAGTAGCTAGCTCTGCCCTCTGACTCCAAGCAAGCTTTATTTGTCAGAACACAATCAAAATACCACACAACACTTCCCAAAACATTAGACATGCCAAAGTCAATTAATGGAATGATAATTAAACAAAGTTTGATATATCTATGTATGAAATTCATAAGACAAAGTTTATCGTAAATGAATTAAATTGTATTTACTCACACAAAAGGGTATCTAGTATAATTACATGAAAAAAATTTTAAATACAAGAGCTATGGGTGTAGCTCATTGATAAAGTTCTTGCCCACCCCACTAATGTACTCCAGCAAGACCACATGTCCTAGACCTCCCTGAACAGTACCACCAAATGGAAATCAAATGTTCAATTTCTAGAGCCTATGGGGGACATTTCTCATTCACATCACCTGACAGGACTTAGTAATATGAAATACCAGTCAAGAAACAGCACAATATTTTATCATTTTTTTTGCAGATGTTAACTCAGGAAATAGTTAGCATGTCTCACGTCTTAGGGATTAAGGACTGAACTCTAAATGAAATAGAGGGCTTAAAAAAGTAAATGAGCACCTATGGTAGATACTGCTTTATCTATGCTGACTTCTTTAGCTATGTCACAACAGGGACCTTTGCAAGAAATTGTGTCGTTTTCCTCTAGTGCCTTCTTTCTACTAAAAGTTAGATTATGAACTTGTTATATAAGCCCAGATACTAATGAGTATGCACAGACGTATTGGTAAGCAGCTGTGGTGTAGCACTCTCTGTTTTATCTACCTGTAGACAGAGGCTTTTCTCTGCCCCATACCATCCTGCAGCTGCTTTTAAATAATCACTCAGAAGCTTATATTAATTATAAATGTTTGGCCAATGGGTTATCAGGCTTATTACTGCCTAGCCCTTACAACTTAAACTAACCTATAATTCTATTCATTTTTGTATTGCCACATGGCCTATGGCTTACCAGTTCTTTCACATCATGCTTCTTGGGCAGTTCACAGTGTCTGCTCTGACTTCACCCTTCTTCATCTCCGTCTTCAGTGTGAATGTACCGCCTGATCTTATTCTGCCTCTCCATTGGCCAAACAGCTTCATTTATCAACCAATCAGAGCAACACATATTCACAGCATACAGAAAGACATCCCACAGCATTTCCCCCTTCTGTCTAATCAAAAAGGAAGGTTTTCAAAAAGGAAGGTTTTCAAAAAGGAAGGTTAACAAAACAGTTTTCAAGCAAGAATTACAGTTACAATATCTAGTCTATTTGTATTTGACAAAATTAAAGACAATACTCTATCATCTATCCTATCTTTGTGAGTGTAAAGTTTTATATTTAATTTGCCTTTATCATAACTAAGGAAAACTATAATTATAACTATCTAGTCTTCAACTCCATCAAAGACCCCAGAGTGATATAATATTACCTAAGTAAACAGGAAGTGCATTTCACTTACAAGCAATTTTCAAAATTCTAGAAATGACAAAGATATCTGACTGCCTGGACAATCACCCTAAGTTCTACTGTGATGTTGGAGCATCCATCTTCAGCCTATAGGCTTAGAGTCTCTGACAGAGTTTCAGTGAAGCAAGAAATCTGAAGGACCGTCCTGCCTATATTAACAAAGTTTGTCCTCCTCTGTGTCCTGTAGAATGTCTGGCAGTTTCTTCTATGAATCAGGAACCTGAAGGACCATCCCTCCTTGTTTTGGCAAAGTTTAGCAGTCACTTTCCTATGGGTCCTGTGTGCCTAGTTTATACAGCATACTGTCAAGCAGTCCAGGCAAGAGCAGATTCTTGACCAAATGGCTAGCCTTGACACATTGAAAGCAAACTCCATAAGGAGTTTCTTCAATGCCCATCATCCTCTTTGAAGTAATTGATGCTGCCAAGAGCAGATGTGTCTCACTGTCGAGAAAAGTCTAAGTTCTTTAAATATTTTAAATGTCATATTCTGTAGGTCTTTGAAGTGTTTGAAGATCATCTACCTAACTGAAATATATCTTAGTATACCTAGAAAAACCTAACTAATATGGCTATAAGCTTGACTACTGTAGATAACTATTAATCTGTATTTTTAATTATACATTCCATTTTTAAATGAGCTGAATAAACATAATACTTTAAACAAGAATAGAAATATACATACAGTATAACAAAATTGACTTTAAATTTACATCAATAAACTAAAATCCATACCTATGTAAAATATTTTGAGATAAACAGTTGTTTTTCGGATTAAAGTAAATTCAATAATCTACCCTTTCTTTCATAATAATCTACCCTTTCCCCATCATTTCTAAATAATATTCCCCTCTCTTCTTTAGAAATAGACTCTGACCAATAACAATTTATAACCAACCTCCCTTAAATGAAAACAAACATTCATAAACAATTGTCGCAGGAAGGAATCTTAAAAGTTCTTATTAATAAATCAAACCCAGAGCCAAGTATTGGCTGGAAGATCAGAGAGACAGAACAAGCCACAGCTAACCTTACCTGGCCAACTTCTCAGCTGATCTTGTTTCCCCAGACTGGAAGCCTCTGTGTCCTCATATCCAAATGGCTCTCAGCTGAACTGTGCTGCTCAAAACCTAAAAGCTTAACCAGTCAAAAGCTTCTAGTTTCTGGTCTTCATGCCTTATATATCTTTCTGTTTTTGCCATCACTCCCTGGGATTAAAGGCTCAGTTCTTGGGATTAAAGGCGTGTGTCACCATGCCTGGCTGTTTCCAATGTGGATCACAGAGATCCAGAGGGATTTCTACCTCTGGAATGCTAGGATTAAAGGTGTGAGTGCCACCATTTTCTAGCCTTTGTATCTAGTGGCTGTTCTGTCTCTGACCCCAGGTAAGTTTATTAGGGTGCACAATATTTTGGGGAAAACAATACCACCACAAACAATATGGTGGGAATTTGGGCATAGTTTTCTAGACTACTTCCTGTGGATTGGGGATGCTGGTAATCTTATGGGGACCCTGAGAAAATGGGGATAATTGTCAAGTCTTGACTGTAGTATTTTGTGAGGCTGTATCATCTTAGTCAGTGGCCTTGAAGCTGTTTTGGATGCTGGATCATCTGGGCCATCATTTTCCCTGGTGTCTGATCCTCTTGCTCTCATTTTCTACCCATCTTGCTTCCTCAGTGGCTGGCTGGCGTCTCTCTGACTCTGCCCTTCTTCATCTCCATCTTCAGTTTGAGTGTACCACCTAACCTTATTCTGCCTCACCATTGGCCAAACACCTTTATTTATCAACCAATGAGAACAACACATATAAACAGAGCACAGAAAGACACCCCACAGCACCTACAGATTATCCTGTACCATCAAACCCCAGAGGAACTTTGCAGAAATGATTTCCTCCTCCTGAAAATGTTGTTTTCTCTTAGCTTTGATTTTAATGAGGTTTTTCTTCCTCTTACAGATGTAGGGGAAGAAAAGCCCCAACGTGAAGGGTAGAAGATTAACTCCATTTCTTAAATATGTTTTATTATTCAGATTCTCTGTATAGTCACTTATTTTTATCTGATCAAAAGCTCTCAATAGAATAGCTCAATGCAAGTTCTACTTAACCTTACTTAATTCTACTAAAGTGCTTCAAAAAAGCATCTTCTAAATTTATATGTGTGTGCGTGCGGGTGTGTGTGATTGGAAGGCAGCATGTGCACTTTCCACAGTGCACAAATGCAAGTCAGAGTTCTGGAGTTCAACTAAGGTTCCTAAGCTTGACAAGCAAAGTGCCTTTACCATGGAGCAGTCTCTCTGGCCCCTCGGAAATTATTTTTAAGGCAATGTTTGGCTGATGAAGACTTTTGAAACCTTGTATGCCTAAACACTTTTATTTTTGCTTAACATGAAAGAATAATTGAAAGTTGATCTTTGAGTTGTGGTTAGACACTGAGGATTTGGGAGAATCATTCCCTAAGAATCAGCAGGGAGAATCATTCAGGTGGGGAGAGGTTGGCACAAAAGCGGATTTGGTGTATACCTTGAATGTGAAGACCACGGGACTTGTTAACAAATTGGCTGTTAACTTTGAGGGAAGGAAGCCAGGAAAAGATAGCATGCTAGTTTCTGGTCCCATGTCAGGTTGTTAGCAACCAGGCACTTCACTGGTCTGCCCTCAGGGACCTAGGAACAACAGCACACGTCATGATCAGTCACCAAGATGTGACACATTCCCACTGTTGCCATGAGTTGAGCATTCTCCCTATGTGCATGCACTACATTCCCTTATAAAATGCGAGTGCCTTCTCTCCCTGCTCTTTTTCCCTTCCTCCCTCACTCAGAGGCGGCCTCTCATCCCCCTCTCTCCCAATAAACCTCTCTCATGAAATCTCTAAGATAAAACAAACAAACAAACCTGTGCTTTAAGCGCCTTCACATCAATACTACCACAGTATTGGTTTCTAGAACAAGATTAAATATATGTATATATAATTTCTTTTGGCAACGTTTATAATGCTTTGACTAAAATTTACATAATTGTTCATTTCTGCCCTCACCCAAATATAGATACTATTGTTTTGGAGTTTGTGTGTACGTGTGTGTGTGTGTGTGTGTGTGTGTGTGTGTGTGTGTGTTCCATATGTGTGCATGCACGTACAGAGGTTAGAGAACAACTTTTGTGGTTTAGTTTTCTCCTTCTTCTTGCTGGGGCAGTTTCTTGTTTCTTCTGTACTAACTGCTCCAAGCTAGCTGGCCCCAGAACCTGGTTCCCTTGTCTTGGCATCTCACCATAGAAGTGCTGGGATTACAGATGCTTTTTACACTGTGGTTTATGCTCCACACTTGGCTGATGTGGAACTCTTTACCCCACAGTAAGGCCCTAGAGGTCTCAGGTCCTTCTGCTCATGCAGCAAATGTCTTCACTCACTGAGCCACCACCCTGCCCTAAACAGTGTTTCCTGTTTTTAAGATTCCTTTTTTGTTGTTGTTGTTGGTGGTGGTGGTTTGATTTTGTTTTGTTTTGTTTTTTGTTTTTTGTTTTGGTATGTGTGTATGTGTGTAGGAAACTTGGTTCTCTGGAGCTGCAGTTATAGGTGATTGTGAACCATCTGATGTGGGTGCTGCAGACCAAACTGGGGTGCCCTTAACTGCTGACCAGCTTTCCAATGACCAGAACCCACACTGCTCCCTAATGCTTCTGACAGAAAAATGACAGGAAGAATTATAAATGTGCCAACTTTTTTTTAGATGTACAAGGTCAAAGTTCACATTAAGTGTGTAAAGAAAGTGACATTGAGGGGCAAGATGGTTCAGTGGGTAATGGTGCTTTGCAGCCAAGCCTGATGATCTCAATGTGATCACTGGAACCCACATGGTCAAAATCCCTGGAATACGTATGATAGGAGCGAACCAACTTTAGTGGGTTGTCTTCTGATTTAACTAACACACACACACACACACACACACACACACACACACACACACACACACCACAGATACACACCCTGTGGTGGTTTGAAGGAAAATGGCCCCCAAAGGGCATGGCACAATTAGGAGATGTGGCCTTGCTGGAGGAAGTGTGTCACTGTGGGGGCGGGCTCTGAGGTCTCTTTTGCTCAAGCTTCCCTCAGTGTGACTTTCAGTCGACTTCCTGTTTGTTGCCTGCAACATGTAGGACTCTCAGCAATTCCTCCAGCACCACATCAGCCTGCACACCACCATGTTCCTCACTATGACAATAATAAACTGAACCTCTAAAACTGTAAGCAAGCCACCACAATTAAATGTTTTCTTTATAAGGGTTGCCATGTAGCATTCCTTCTTGATGTGCAATAGATGCCTCAAAATAAACATGTTAGAGTGAATGTATGTATATCTATGTACGTATATATCTATATCTATATCTATATCTATATCTATATAGATAGATAGAGAAAATTGTAGGGAGCTGGAGCAAAGCTCAGTCCATAAAGTCCTTGCTGCACAAGCCGAAGGACTTCAGTCAGATCCATAGAACCCATGTAAAAGGTCACACATGGGGTTCCGGAGCTTGTAATTCAGTTGCTGAGTCAGTGGAGGCAGACAGGTCCTTGGGAATCACTTTATTTGGCATGCAATACTTCTTGAATACCTACTGTGTCCCATGTACTGGAACAGTCTTGCCATCCTCATGGCACTTGCCTGTGAAGGGACTTAAGCAAGGGGGGAGGGAGCAAGACAGGGGGAGGGGTCAGGGGGAGAGAGAGAGAGAGAGAGAGAGAGAGAGAGAGAGAGAGAGAGAGAGAGAGAGAGATATGTTGCATACCTCACAGAAGCAGAATGTTGCCATAACAAAAATCTGAAATGTGTGCCACTGATTACTGATTTCAGGACCATGTGGCAGATGAGAAGGACATTTTCAGTAGAGGCTCCAAAAATAGCAAGGAACCCACTGCAAGGGGCTGAAGAAAATTCCTAAAAGCACTTAAAAATACAGTGCCTCATGAGGCAGGACAAGTGCCACTCGATGCACTTTTGGTTTCAAACAAGAACAGAAAAGTAAGAGGGGTTTGGAATACAATAAGATGCCTCAAAAAACAGATGAATCCAGAGATTAAGTGGCCTATTTGAAAACAGAATCATAGAGGGGTTAGAATTTGCTAGTCTGGAAAATAAACTCTCTCTTGTTTCCAAACTCTCAAGCAAATAAAATATTTTCAAATGAAGAAATGTTTTCAAAGTTAAGCCTAAAGCGAGTAAATCAGATATACTTAATAGTTGGTCCTCAAATTCTTCAGAGATATACTGAATATGCCCTTGAAATATTTAATGAGTTTCCCATAATAGACATGCCCCTTCCTAGGGAGAACCCTATGGTCTCCAAAGAAGACAGATGGGGCACTATGACTCCACCTAAATTGTGGTAACACTAACCACTGGGCGAAACAACCCATGCCTTGCCTGCCACCAGGGATCTGCCTAGATTGTGGACACTTTTGTGTTGATCACTCTACTCTGTTTGGTCAAAGTAAGGTCAATCTCCAAGTTCCTTCTCTACAAAAACCTCTCTCAGACCTGGGTCTAGCAGCCAAAGACCAATGCTGCTCTGTGAGGCAGCTGAAGATTAAATGCTGTCGTGTATGACAGCCAAAGACTTACTCCCTCTACCCACAGTGAAGTCATTGAGACCATGGGAGCATAGGGTAACCATGCTAGGTAGTGGATAAGTCTCTGTCATTTTATTTGATACATAGGCCATTTGGGTTATACCTCCTGCTATAATTTCATCCTTCTCAGAGCTCTGATATTGACTAAGTGTAGCCTTAATAGCAGCAAGCTTTCCAACTCCTCCCCCAAGGCTAGAGCTGTCTTCTAAAAATCAGGCCTCAGACCTCACTTTCCTAACGCTACTGGGTCTCCAGCGGAGGAAGATTAAACAGTTGACCTTGCTACCAGACTCTGAAAGGATATGTAACAAATGCTTTTAACCCAAAATCATTTTTGGGTTCCAAAGCTTTTACTATGACTCATAGGCTTATGTCTACTGCCTTTTCTACAATGTGAATTTAAGGACAGATTATAGTGGTGACAGTAACATATCTAAAATGTTTATCTCTTTTTGAAAACTTAAAAATTCTTGCTAGTCGGTGATGGTGCATGCCTTTAATCCCAATACTCAGGAGGAAGAGGTAGGTGGATCTTTCTGAGCAAGGCCAGCCTGGTCTACAAAGTGAGTTCTAGGACAGCCAGGGCTACACAGAGTGACCATGTCTTGAAAAAAAAAAAAAAACTTACAAGCTACAGGGAGTTGACTTGAATCCACTTCTCACAGGTCAAACAGACTCTAGATAAGTACTCCTAAATTTCCCCATCTGCCTATTTCTGAGAGTGGGGTCTCTCCCCATTTCCTTGGTCTTCCACTTGCCCAACTACCAGGACCATGGGCCTGGAAGTTTCAAATGTACACCCAAGACAAAAAAAAATCCCTCAAACTCCTTAACTTTACCTTTGTCCAGATAGATAGATAGATAGATAGATAGAAAGAAAGAAAGAAAGAAAGAAAGAAAGAAAGAAAGAAAGAAAGAAAGAAAGAAAGAAAGAAAGATATCTGTTCCAGCAGATGTCCAATCAATTAAAGACTGCAAATAGCAGCAAAATGTGGTGGCTCACACCTTTAGAGGTAGAGGCAAGTGGATCTCTATGAGTTCAAGGCCAGCCTGGTCTACAAAGGGAGTTCAGGACAGCCAGGGCTATTATACAGAGAAACCTATGATGAAAAACAAAAACAAGCTAACAATCTACCACTTCAAGAACAACTTCATATTGGGGCTGAAGAGATGGCTCAGCAGTAGCTGCTTTTCCAGGGGACCAAAAATGTCAACACCTCCAGAAAACAGGAAGCAATCTAAAGAGTATAGTGCACTGTAGTTGATATATTATACACCCCAATAAACTTATCTGTGGGTCAGAGAACAGAACAGTCACTATATTAAACACAGAGGTTAGGCAGAGGTAGCACACGTCTTTAATCCTAGGATTCCAGAGGCAGAGATCCATAAGGATCTCTGTGAGTTCAAGACCACACTGGAAACAGCCAGCCATGTTGACACATGCCTTTAAATCCCAGGAAGTGAGGACAAGAAGCAGAAAGGTATATAAGATGTGAGGACCAGGAACTAGAGGCTTTTTAAGCTTTTAGGCTTTTAGCAGCCGTTCAGCTGAGATCCATTTGGATGAGGCTTCCATTTGGCTTCCAGTTTGAGGAAACAGGATCAGCTGAGGAATTGGCCAGATGAAACCTTTTAAGATTCCTGTTACAGTCTCTCCTACCTCCCCAGTTACCCCTTCCTCTTTCCTTACCTCTTATAATAACAAAAGGGATTCATAGTCAACTAAGAACCGCCCACACTCTTGAACTGGCTGCTCCCCTACCCCACCTTCAAGGACTCAGTGCCAAAGAAAAGGCCAGTGCAACACATCTTCACTGTCACCACCTTCACAGTATTTCTCTGTGCGCATGCTCCAGACCCCCTATAAAAACCACCCACATCATGACCTGGTCTGCCACTGTCTGTTTCCACACCTCCCACCCCTCCTCCCTCCTCCCCGGCTCAGAGGCAGCCAGTTTGTGTCCCCCCTTTCCCAATAAATCTCTTGTGTGAAGTCTGTTGCATGGTGTTATTTTTTGTGGTATTCCTTGGCCACATATTGAGCTGCAGGGGGCTGTAGAATATTATTTTATGATGTGCTACATTTGTTTATGCTGTGGAACATTTGTTTAATGATGTAAAGATGTGTTGCATTCTTTTATGTTGCATTTGTTTAAGTCTGTCAAGCTGTGTTACTTTGCCTGTCTAAAACACCTGATTGGTCTAATAGAGCTGAACGGCCAATAGCAAGGCAGGAGAAAGGAAAAGTGGGGTTGGCAGGCAAAGAGGATAAATAGGAGGAGAAATCTGGGAGAAGAGACTAAAGAGCAGGATAAGGAGGAGGACTTCGGGGGGCCAGCCACCCAGCTACACAGCAAGCCACAGAGTAGGAAGTAATGAAAGGTATACAGAAATGGAGAAAGGTAAAAGCCCAGAGGCAAGAGGTACATGGAGATAATTTAAGTTAAGAAAAGCTGGCAAGAAACAAGCTAAGCTAAGGCCAGGCATTCATAAGGAAAAGACTCCGTGTGTATTCATTTGGGAGTTGGGTGGTGGGCCCCCCAAAAGAGCAAAAGAGTTAAAGAGTAAAAACTACAAACCATCTTAAAATATGAACAAATAAGAGCTAAAAATGCTTTAGATTTTTCACAAGACATGGTAATGTCCCAAAATGTAAGCACATTTTATTATGGAAATTTTCATATAAACAAAAACTCAATAGTAAGCCCAGTGAACTTATCCAACTGTTGACAGTTGTTAAAGGGGATGATTTACCACCTGGGCCTCCAAACTCCTTTATTGCACCCCAGTGGCTTTTGAACAATGGCCATTCACCAAACTATTGCAGCTGAAATGACATTTATATATTTTTGAGAGAGGGCCTCACTATATAGCCTGAGCTGGCCTATGTAGACCAGGCTAGCCTCAAACTCAGAGATTCACCTGCCTCTGCCTCCCAAGTTCTGAGAATAAAGGTGTATACCACTATGCCTGGCCGATCATAAGTATTTTCCTAAAGCCATAATACAATCGTCATAGACCAAAATAGCAATTTGTCGTTACAAATCTTGTCGCATAACTTCTTTTAAGTCTGTTTGAATTAGAATTTAAATAAGATCTATGCATTCCCACCAGTGAACAGTCTCTTTTAATTCTCTATTAATTCCTTCCCATATGGTTTTATTTATTTTTTTATTTTTTTTTTTGTTTGTTTGTTTTGAGTGCAGGGAGGAAGGAATTCCAGTGACCCAGGATTCTGAATCACAGAGAACACCACTGATTGCTACAGTGAGGGGAAGCAACGGGATGGTTAAGTCAGAACAGAGTAATAAAGCCAAGCAAAATGGAAACTTGTAATCATCACTAAGGTTAAGATGAACAAAAATAACTTTATTATAATTTTTTTTAAAATGTATGTCTTTACATGCATGACTGTTTTGCCTACATGTGTGTCTTCGTACCATGTGTGTGCCTGGTGCTCTTAATGCCAGGTTTTCAGATTCTCTGGAAATGGAGTTTCAGACTGTTGTGAGCTGCTATCTCGGTGCTGGGAATTGAACCCATGTCCTCTGGTAGAATGGCCAGATGGCCAGTGTTCTTACACGCTGAGCCATGTCTCCGAGGTTCTGACCTGCATTCCCCTAGGGATTAACCACATCAAACATATTTCTATATGCTTGTTGGTTGTTGTGTTTTATTTAGAGAAATGTCTCAAATCAACTGCCCACTGTTAGTTGGGTTATTTGTTCTTTTGCTTTGGAGTTGATGGATTTTTTTTGTTGTTATTGTTTTGGTATTAACTCCTATCAAAATGTATATTCGTTAACTATCTTTTCTCTTTCATAGGTTGGCTTTTTCTTCTGATAATTGTTTATGAGCCTGGTGTCTTCTGACATTGGGTTATTCCTCCTCTTAAGGACAATTTCCATTCTCAGGACCAGATGTGTTGCACATGCCTACAATCACAGAGCTCAGCTAGCGGAGGCAGGATTGTGCATTAGGTCCTAACTTGGGCTACATAACAAACTGAAGCTAGCCTGGGCTACATAGTTACCTCCCCCCCACACATACCTCAAACAAACTTACAAAAAGGTTATTTAAATATATATATATATATACATATATAGATAGATATATAGATAGATATATAGATAGATAGATATAACATATTCAAAATCTGTACTTCTACCTTCAGCTTTTAAAATCAACTTACAAGTTATATCACATTTTTTCTTTTTTGTTTAAAACATATATATATTTTTTTATTCCTTGGGAATTTCACATCATGCACCCCAATCCCACTCATTTCCCAGTCCTTCCATGTCCACCTTCCACCCTTGTAACTACTCCTGGAAAATAAAAAAAAGAAAAGAAAAGAAAAAAAAAAAAGAAATCTCACCGACCCCTCTGGACACGACCTGCTCCTCTATCGATCACATTTCTCTCACACCAGTCACAGCTGTTGAAGCTCCAGTTCCATCACACTTGGAACACTCCGCTCCTAGCTCTGAGCTCTTGCGTGGTGGTGACAGTGGAGGTCCCAGGTGGGCACAGGAGACTTGGCCCCGCCCTTTGCTGGGGGGAGCAGAAGCCCAACAGAGACCCTGGCTGACCAACCTAGCTACCACCCAGGCCCAGATCCAGGGCTTTGAATTGGCACACCCCAACGTCTACTCCATCTATGAGCGGCTGGAGCATGTGAAGGGGACAGCCCTGCCGAGCCACAGCCACAGGATCTCAATGATTCTGGGCCACAGCAGGATGTCTGACAGAAGTCTGGGTGAGGGTCCAGTATTGATGGGGAAGCAGAAGCCAGAGGCCCTAAACCAGACCAATGATGCATTGCAGTGAACATTTGCAAATAAAACTGTGTGAGCAAAAGGGTATGTTGTAGTGGGTAGCCATTCCAGCTTGGATCTGGAAGCTCCAACCCCCATTGAGACTCTGGCAACTGTCACGCCTACGAGGCGGGGCGAGGGGAGGTGCTGGAAACCTGAGAGCTGGATGGGCAAGCGCTCGCTCTGGGCTCGCTCTCTGCGCCTGGACCCTGGATAGTGGAGATTGATTGTGCAGAGCTCCAGAGAACACCGCTGGATTGCGATACACTTTCCCCAGACCCCCGCGACCTATCCATTCCTTCATTTGTAAGTCATCCACTAAATAAATCTTCCTTTTAACTACGTGGAGTGGCCTTTATAATTTTCGCCAATAGTATGTTGTGTGACCCACCACAGCTCCCAATGCCACTAAGAAAAATAAGTATGTGATGGAGAAGTGTTATATTTATATGACTCATATCATAAGACAGAATTATAATGTTCAGTCCTGTTTCCAAATTTAGAAACCTTCAAACACTTAATATTTGATACAATTAAATTTTCTATCTTTGTTTTGTGGTACATTTATTTAATCTGAATTAATCAACAAAAATCTTTCATGTACTTAAACAACTCCTCTACACATAAGAGATTTAAAAAATAGGGTGACGGATCAGAGAGACGGCTCGGCCGGCAAAGGAGCTTGTTACCAACAGTGCATGCCCAACAGCCAACATTCAATCTCTAGAACTCTTTGCTCTAATTACTGCCCCAGTTTTTTACATGTAGAGATTTAATTTTACCTGATTGCTGCTGTCCTGAGTCACAGTCCTGGTGACTGGTTCTAATTTTTTTCCCCACTCAAAGATTAATTCTTTTATAACTATATTGAAGTTGAGCAAAGTCTCACCTTAGATACTCAAATCTGGATCAATTACTCAATTATGTGGCATAGATTAGAAGGCTAAACCTTTGACAAATTATTAAATTACAGGTAAAACTATACACATGTATAATTTAAATACAAAATTATCAGGAGTCTAGTAGTGATTCTTCTAAATATTTGTGCTCACTTTTAAAATCTTCTGAGACAGAAAAAAAAAGATGGTTACTATCTCACTTAAGGGTGATTGCAAATTTAATCTGGGAAACAATTATAATTCTTACTAATTATAGACATTTTTGGCCTGGTCACTGCCTGAGTTGTCAGCAACTCTACTGGGATAAGTAAAATATATTTTGTAAGTGCTATTTGCAGTTATTGGGCCATGGGCTTTAAGACTTAAAAGACAGTTGATTCTCTCAAGTCAAGGACTTCAAATTCAGGGATGCAAGTGATGCAATAATGTCCCCAGAGGCTCACAGAACCTTCTGCCTTCTGTGGGGGCTGCCCATCTGACTGAATTTGTATTTCTTTGGCTGCCAAGATGCACAAATGCCTTCCATTTCTGAACTGCATTTCTGAAGTCAGACTACCAAGCATCTAAGAGGTGGAAAGCACTCCTTCTAGTACCTTCTCTCACTTGGCTCTTGGTTGAATTTATTGGATCAGCTTGAAACGCTGGTTCCATTATGGCATGCCTGTTGGCTAACACAGGTCATCGCTGTACACATGCATACCACTCCCAAGAATTTCACAGCTGGGGGCCTGGACTTTTCACCTTGGGCAGACTGATTTACCATCCCCTTTGGGGGGCATTTATTTCTTTCGTACGTTTTCCTAAGCTTGCATGACACTTGGAAGGTGCATCACTTATATCATGAAATATTTTCAAGGATGGTGAGCAAGTAACAAAGCAAGGCCCTAGGTCAGCAGCCTTTGACAAACACATCTTTTTGATGTAGGTGGGTTTGCAGAATTTCAAGTTTTCTGATTTTATGTTCATTAACCATCTTTCAGATGTGCGTTCCATGTTACTATGTGTCGTACAACTATTATGTAATTTTAGAGTAACCAAAGAGGAAAATGAAGTTGATCATTGCAAAGTACCTTGGATTTTTAAAAATGAATTTTAAATATTCGAGGTGCATATTGTAAATGGCTATCATTGGTAATTTGAAGAATATTTACTATATAGTTTCTCATTTTCCCCATTCAGTTGACTAGAAACTCTAGGATGTCTTTAGCAATCCACCAGTCTCTTGTACTCACTATCCTCTACATGCACCTTCACTGTAACAAAGGAAAATTACTTGTCCTCCAATGTTTGTTTGTTTAGTTTCTTTCTTTTTTTTTTTTTTTTTTTGTTTTGGTTAGTTTTTCGAGACAGGGTTTCTATGTGTAACAGCCCTAGCTGTCCTGGATCTCGCTCTGTAGACCAGGCTGGCCTTGAACTCACAGAGATCTGCCTGCCTCTGCCTCCTGAGTGCTGGGATTAAAGGTGTGCACCATCACTGCTTGGCTTTTTAAAGATTTATTTATTATGCATACAGTGTTGTGCCTGCACGCTGGAAGGGGGAACTAGATCTCATTACAGATGGTTGTGAGCCACCGTGTGGGTGCTGGGAATTGAACTCAGGACCTCTGGAAGAGTAGCCAGTGCTCTTAACCCCTGAGCCATCTCTCCAGCCCCCCAATGTTTGTTTTTTTCTCACACTATGAGACTTTTATTTAGGCAAGTCAGGCTATTACTACTTGGAGGAAGTGCCTCTAGTGATGTAGGGTCCATCCTTTGGTTCTTTCTGAGTTACTCATTTCAGCACTAAAGACGGGAGAGCTGGGAAAATGCTAAGGAGTGATTTATAACCAAGTCTCAATATATTTAGGATGTTTCTAGCCAGATCCTGCTGGCTTCCACCCAGTCATATGGCTCTGGAGTCCAACTGCAAAAGAGGCTGGGAAATACGATCTCCCAATGGGTCTACTAAAGCAATTTGTGAAGTACCTTCTCTTATTTCTGAAGGCATATTCCTGGGTTGGAATTTCTATATAGTATGAGGGTAATAGCTTTGCAAACGGGTATCAGGGGCTGGAGCTTATATCTTGATCTGTGGATGTGTAGGCAGTCACTGGACCTGGCATGGGCTTTTGAAATTCTCAAAGTCCACCCTCAGTGACACACCTCCTAATTCTTCCCAAACAGTTCCACTAACTGGAGACCAAGTATTCAAATATATGAGCCTCTGGGGACCATTCTCATTCAGACCACCACAACACAGTAGGCATGGAAGAAGGCAGAAATGGGTCTAGACCCTACTGGGGGATGCTCTGGTTTGTGCTGCACATAGCAGATTACTGGTGATGAATTGTCTACAAATAGCAGCAGCAGAAACAGTGGAATGCTAAGCTAATACAAGGACTGGTTTACCTTAACCTGATTACAAATGTGTGAATGAAATCTCACTCTTCTCACTAGTTCTTTCAAGTAATTCCTTTAATTATTTCAAAGAAAATATTATAAAACTGAATTTTTAAAGCAGCTTAAAACAATGACAACTTTCCTAACTTCATGTAAGTTCCAGACAAGATTTTATTCATAAAGTTAGATCTGTATCAATAAGATTTGAAATTTTTCTCCTGATATACAAAGCTGTGCTGCATTTAAGAATATTATTTACTCATTTGTTAAGATATAATTACAAAAAAAAGATATAATTACATACACACACTTTAGTATTCAACACAGACACTTTTAGCTCATTAAAAAGGCAAAGCTTTGGTCACCACTAAAATAATTTGAATTTAACAGATTTTTTTAACAATTGGGAAAAAATTAGGAAGTGAAATTCTTTAATTTTTTTATTTTATACCATTGGTATAAAATTATACCTGCACAGATGTCTGTGGGAGGGTGTAGGGTCCCCTGGTACTGGAGTTACAGACAGTTGTGAGTTGCCACGTGGGTACCGGGAATTAAACCTGGATCCTCTGGCAAAGCAACCATTTCTCTTAACCTCTGAGCCATCTCTCCAGCCCCAGAAGTGCAGTTTTTGTGTATAAATATCCTTTGATCCAGATGCAGTTTTTTTTTGGAAAATAGAGTCCATTACTTTAGAATCATAAGTCAGTTCTCACACAGTTTCCATTACAGCAGCAATTTCCTTGAACTGTCTGTAGAAATTCTGGAGAAAAATGGGAAAATATTAATTTTGCTTTTAGAGTCTATTACATAGTTCCTTTAATTATATATAACCACCAAACATATAGTCTGCATTTTAATGTTACATCCTCAGTGAAGATTACTGAGAAACAAACATTCCTAGATAAGAGGGCAGAGAATACACAGCAAATCTGAGGCAAACCCCAGGAAGACCATATCTAAAAACCAAACAGGAAGTACTGTCTCCTGAAGAAAACATTACACATGTACATAACTTGTGTACATGTCTCAGTATCCTCAGAGTACTGCTCAGAAGGCAGACCATGGATAGCAAAATCTGCAGATGTTCAAATTCCTTACATGCATACATGGTAGTTGCATGTAGCATCTACATATATGTGGTTACTATTTATCACACTGTATGCACAGGCATGTACATACAATGGAATCAGTCAGCTATAAAAGAAAAAGTCCTGCCATTTCCAACCCAGTGACCACGGTAAAGACAAACAAGACACAGCAAGAGAGACACTGTATGATCTCACTTTAAAAAAAAAAAAAAGATTTGTTTTATTATGTATACAGTGTTCTGCCTGCAGGCCAGAAGAGGGCAACATCTCTCATTATGGATGATTGGGAGCCGCCATGTGGTTGCTGGGAATTGAACTCAGGACCTTGGGAAGAACAGCCAGTGCTCTTAACTGCTGAGCCATCTCTCCAGCCCCATATGACCTCACTTATATTAAGAATGTTGGACTCACAGATATAGGAACTCAAAGGTGGTGTCAGGTGCTGGAGGTGGGGAAAAAGTAACGATGTTGGCTAAAGTGTACTAACTTAGCTACACAAGTTCTGAGGATCTAATGTATAGAATGCAGAGTATGGGTAATAATAGCGTATTGTGAGAATATGAGAGTAGATTTTAAATGTTCTCAGTGCACATACATTTATATACACTGTATGGTAATGCACATGATAATTACCTTCACGGACAGTCACTGCACAACATATATTTTTACCAAATCACACTGTGCACACTGAAAACATGTAATTTTCATCTATCACTTACACCTCAACAATGCTTCAGGGGAAAGGTGATCTGTTTACTAATTTATTTATTTATTCCCAAAAGAAAAAACCTATAGAAGTATACCGCACAGAAGAAGGAAGGGCCTGCACATGGGCATGACTGAAATGCCTGAGGCAAATCTGGTTTTCCACATTCAGTCAATGACTACACACTACACTTCCTTTCCCCACACCTCATTCCTTCAAACCCTCATCAACATTAATAAGAAGAAATGTGTGTAGTCTTGTCTATCAAGAGCCTCTTAAAATACACTTTATAAAGAGGAACTCAAAGGTCATACAGTGGTGTATGAAAGACTTCCCAGAAGCCCAGGATGGGAAGGGACAGCCTTGGCTTAGAGGTAGAGCACCTACCTCGCATGAGCAAGGCGTAGGTGTGATCCCCACCCACATCATACACAAATGAAAAAGGAAGCCAGGGCTGAAGAGATGGCTCCACTCTGCTCTTCCAGAGAGCCTGGGTTAGACTGCCAGCATCACCTGGCCATTTACAACAGTCTGGCACTCCAGTCCCATGGGATCTGATGCCCTCTTCTGGCCTCAGTGCATATTGCATGCATGTGGTAGGCACACAGATACACAAGCAGACAAAACACCCATGTACCCCAAATGAAACAAATAACAATAAAGGAAGCCCAGAACCAATGCATTTTTAATCTTTTTCAAAAGATTAACTTTTCTTTCCATTTCATCCACTATGATTGCTTTCTAGAGTGCTCAACTTTGAGATATGCTTCTGCTACTGAAGGGGTCATAGAAAACCAAACCAAAACAGTACATGCTAGTTAAATCAGCTAATGATAGGCATCTCCCATAATATCCATTCGAAAGGAAACTGGACTTAGCGTTCATTCCCTGTGGTGGTTTGAAAGAAAATGGTGCTCAAAGGGGGTGGCACTATTAGGAGGTGTGGCCTTATTGGAGGAAGTGTGTGTCACTGTAGGGCAGGCTTTTAGGTCTCTTTTTGCTTAAGCTTCTCTCAATGTGACAGTAACTTCCTGTTGTCTGTAAGCCAAGATGTAGCCACCACGTCTGCCTGCATGCCACCATGCTCCCCGTCACAATGACAACTGACTGAATCTCAAACTGTAAGCAAGTCACCCCAATTAAATGTTTTCTTTTTAAGAGTTGCCATGGTCATGGTGTCTTCTCAGTGATGAAAAGCCTAAATAAGACACTTCTGTTTTCTTCCTTGAACAGAAGGTAAGTAAAATAATAATATGAATGCCTAAATTTAAGCATAAACTACTGAGTTACTTAAATCTCTAGCTAGTAAGACCCATCAATACCTATTAGCTCAGAACTGCACCCTGTAAACAGTCTAAAAACCCTATGTCAATGTTATCCCCCCAAAAGATAACTTTTGCTTAAAATTATTATTAAACTTAAAGAAAAATAATAAGAGGTTAATTACAGAGTAAATATCCCATAGAGATGATGAAATATTCCTAAATATATTCATCGAAAACTGTTATAGTAATTAAAGGGCACTCTACATAAATCTTACTGAAAAAAAATTTAACAAACTCCCAGAGAAAATAACTTTATAGATTTTTTTTAGTATGATGGAAAGACAATCAATTTGCAAGTAAATACACATTTTCCCTTGAGAAAGAGTGTAATACAGACAGCTTTTGAAACAGTAGTGATACTAACTTCAGTGAGTTCAACTACCAACCTGAAACTGTGGGATTGTCATTTCGATGGCCTTGCTCTTCACTTGGCCAGAATGATCGGCTACTTTCAGCATCACTGCCACATACGGATACTTGAGGGATCTGCAGCTGTCAGAGCTCACAGCCATGCCCAGTTTCCACTGAAAATCTATAAGCTTTAACACAACAGCACAAATATCCCGTGAGAAACCACTGCCTTGAACAAATAGTCAATTTCTGTCTTCAGTCTTCTATTTGTTTCAGTATCGGTCACAGTACAAGGAAAAGGCTTCATTTCTGTTGGTAGGCAAAAACTGGCCAAATGGCAGTGAAGAAAACAAAGGGGATAAGCAGAATCAGAAAACAAGCGGAGTAAAGCAAAATGTCAAACAAAGGAACCTAAACGTCCACCAGATGTACAACGGAAGATGTGGAAAGTGGCTTTTTGTAACAGGCTTAATTTCTTCTCCACTTCCAGGCACCCTAAATGCTTTGGAGCATTTTTAACCTTTCTTGCTCCATACCCAAGTCCTAAAACAGAAGATGGGTGACATGGTCCTCACCGTTGCCTGAGGCATGTGGAACCCATCCCAGTTGTTACTGTCCAGCTCAAGCCTACTATTAGAATGAGTGGTGATGATGAGCATTTGGATTTCATCAGTCCTCGTGACGGACACATGACAGGTGACATGCCAGGCCGGGTACGTACCTGTTCAGTGCCTCACTGAATCACCACAGTTTTATAAGTTATTATTTCCATTTTGCAGAAGACAAAAGCCAGTTTCAGAGAGCTTAGGTAATGGACTCAAGGTCACACATTTCAGAACCCAGAACAGAAACCGATGCCTGTCTGACTGTAAAGAGGAAAAGCTTAACGACTACTGTGTTTTTAATGGTTCCTGCTGCTGCTTCTTCGGGGTTGCAGGGCATCAAACAGAACTGGATAAACGCAGCTCTTGATATTGGCACTAAGAATTTGTCTACCTTCCTTCCAAACATGAGAGGGTGGCTGGCAATCAAAATATACTTGCTGACTGATTTTCTTTTGCAGTGAAACTAATGTATGCCTAGTGATATACTTCTCTGACAGACACAAGAAGAGCTGCTGACTTTTCAGTTCCTAATTACTTAGGACCAAGTAATAACTTCTTAGGTCCCTACATGCTACACCCCTTGTTTTTCACAATTAAAAAAATTTTTTTACTTGTATTTACTTGGGCACGTGGAGGTCAAAGGACAACTTGAAATAAGTTTGTCTTCTGCTTCACCACGTGTTCCAGGGCTTTTACTCAGGTCATTAAGCTTGGCAGTAAGCACCTTCACCCAGGGATCCACCTAGATGGTCCTGTAATTTTCTTCATAAAGGTGTGAAACAGCTCATTAGAAGTGTTTTGAGTTTGTTTGTTTTTCCTGTTGTTATTTGTTTTCTTTTTTTTTGGGGGGGGGGGTAAGAGACAAATTTTTCTGCAAAGCCCAGACTGGCTTCACAATTGTGGTGACCTTCCTGCTTCGGTCACCCAGGTGCTGAAACAGGCATACAAACCTAGCTTGGTAGGTTTATTTGCAACATACTATATAATTCTTTTTTCAAGTTTTGAAACTTGTTTAAAGCTATATTTTTCAGCTCTGTGTCTGAACATGCCAAAAAAAAAAAAAAAAAAAAAAAAACCCACAAACACCCAAAACTGAATCATATTCCCAAGTTCATTTAATAGTCTTGTAAATTATTTTGGCTTTTTTAATATACATAATCATATGACCAATCACTGATGAATCACTGTGTGGAAGGGATTACACTGGTCACTCAGATACGACCATGTCCTAATCACAGGGGCTTTCTCCATGTGAGAAAGCAGACATTAAAGGTGTAGCAAAATTAAGATCTTGGGCTGCATTGTCCTGGATGTGATCCCCATGTAATCATTCTTTGTAGAAGGAAGGCAAGAGGGTCTGAGTCAGAAGAAGCAGGGGTTGGGATCATGCACAGGCCCCAAACCAAGAAAGGAGGCAGCTAAGGATAGGAAAAGACAAACAGGAGACCCTCCCCTTCAGCCATACCCAAACCCTCCTTCACCTTGGGAAGACTGGGTTTATTCTTCTGACCTCCAGAAGTGGAAGGGCTAGACTTGTGTTGCTTTACGGTAGAAAATTTCCATAAAATAAATAAGTAAAAAACTATAGCCCAGTAGAGTTCAGTCTCAGGGCATCTTTAACAGAACACATAATGTAAAGAGAATGAAAAAAATAATTCACGAGACTGAATAATAATAATACCAACTGAATTAACTCTGGTTGAAGAGATGTCTTGGTGGTTAAAAACACTTGCTGCTCTTGCATAGAACCCAGGCTCTGTTTCCAGCACCTACACAGCAGCTCACAACCATCTATAATTCCAATTCCAGAGACTCCAAGGCCTCTTCTGGCCTCCGGGGACCCATGTGTTGTATAGACATATAAAATAAAAATAAACCTAAACAAAAACAAAACGACTAAGCGCCAATAACTCCTATAATGTTATGCAAAGATAAGTAGGTTTCTTGGTATCACAGAGTTTAGTCCTCTCCCAAGAGTCTTCAAAAGCAATAGCAAGATAAGCCATCAAGTGCCAGGCATGTAAATCCAGCTATTTGGGGGATGCTGGAGTTAGACAATCACAAGTTTGAAGCCAGTGTGGACCACAAGCTGAGTTTAAAGTCAGCCTCAACAGTTTAGGGAGAGCCTAACTCAACTTAAAAAGAAAAAAAAAAAATCATTTGGAGACAAGTAACAGTCAATAGACACTTTTCTTGGCCCCTTCATTCTTACAATGTTTTCACTTCACCACTTTCTCACATTTTATGTGAGCTTCAGAAACTCCTGGTCTAAAACTCCAGCTTTCTGACTTTCTTGGAGAAATGTTATTAACTTAGAAAGCCAACTTTTTCTTCCTAGTGTAAAATATAAAAGGTTAGAAAAATTATCATTCAACTTCAAAACAACTCCCTTAAAGAAATGGCTGGGTGGGGGTGGAAAGATAGCTTAGCGGTTAAGAGCACTGAATACTCTTCCAGAGGACCCAGGTTCAATTCCCAGAATCCACATGGCAGCTCACAACTGTCTGTAACTCCAAGATCTGACACCCTCACATGGAGATACATGCACACAAAACACCAATGCACATAAAATAAAAATAAATTTATTTAAAAAAAAAAATAGACTGGAGAGATGACTCAGTGGTTAACAGCACTGGCTGCTCTTCGAGAGGACCGGGGTTCAATTCCCAGCAACCACATGGCAGCTCACAACCGTCTGTAACTCCAGTTTCAGAGGACCTGATATCCTCACACAGACACACATGCAGACAAAACACCAATATTAAAAGAAAAAAGAAAAAAAGAAATGTCTGGGCTTGGCACACGCCTTTAATCCCAGCACTTCTGAGGCAGAGGCAGGTGGATCTCTGAGAGGCCAAGGCCAATCTGGTGTTCCTAGCAAAGTTTCTGGCTAGCCACGGCTACTCAGCGAGACCCTGTCTCAACCAAAAGCAAAATAATCAAAAAGTTAAAAGAAGAAGAGAAGAGGAAAGGAGCTATCTCTGCAAACATTAGTAGTTGCTCACGTAACCCTCACGTTTTAAAACACCATATTCCTACCTTGGCATAAAGGCTGACTAATTAAGACGGAACAAGGCTTGGTCTGCATTCTGTGGGCAGAGCAGCCTAAATCACACCGGCAGCGGCTATCCCCTCAGGTCCAAGGGGAACATGCAACCCTGGGGAAGGACCCACGTAGGGGGGCGGGGACGGCATGCCGGCAGCTGCGACAGCGAGGGGCGGTCACTCACCTGGCAGGTGACCTGGAACAGAAGCAGAAACACAAGTCAGAGAAAAGCCTTCCCGGCGCCACCGTCCGCCCCCGACCCTCCCAGGCCGCATTTACCTCTGATTTGGCGTCCAGCACCGGTTCCCTGATCGGAGACTCCTCCATAGCCAGAGCGGAACCCGCAGACACTGGCCAGCACTTCCGCTTCCGGCCCACGGCCCAGCCCACTCACGGGGTGGGGTGGAGGGAGGAAGATCAATGTTCATACAATTCTGGATTTGTCTCAATTAAACATCAGTTGTATGATACACTGGGGTGAGGGGAAGCTCGTCGGAGAGAAAGGCCAAGGACGCGGAGGAAGCCTAGTGGAGGACTAATGACCTTCAGGACGTCGCCTCCCCCATTGCAGGGGAAGGAGTGGGATCGTCTCCGCGCAAGCGCAAAGTGCCTGGGCTCCCGGCGGGAGCGAGCTCAACCGACTCGGCCTGCAGAGGTGCGGCCACACCTCCCGGCCTGGATTGTGTTGTGTGTGTAACCTTAACTGCAATTGTCCGGCGATTTCTCATCCCTAGGACTGAGTTCGCTGGCCCAACCTGACCTTAGGAGGGTGGAGCGGAATGCCTTTAAAAAAAAAATCTCTGCTGTCTTTTTTTTTTTTTTTTTGATTTTTCGAGACAGGGTTTCTCAGCGTAGCTTTGCTCCTTTCCTGGAACTCACTTGGTAGCCCAGGCTGGCCTCGAACTCACAGAGATCCACCTGGCTCTGCCTCCCGAGTGCTGGGATTAAAGGCGTGAGCCACCACCGCCCGGCTTCTCTGCTGTCTTTATTACTCCAAATTTCAACCCGACTTCAGCAGCTCCTTCTCATCCCTTCTTCTCTCCTGTTTACTCCAGATGCATTCTGCATAGAATGCCTACGCTGATTTTTTTATTCCTCTGCCAACGTTTTATTTAGAAAAACTTGAAACTATTTTCAGGCAAGTTGTAAATAATACAATTCGTACGGTGTCATCCACATTTACCAACGGTCATTACTTCACTTTACACATTTGCTTTAACGCTGACTACATACATAATGGATGTATTTCTTCTTTAAATACTTGAGCACTTACCTCCTAAGAAGTCTAACCACAAGTCAGGAAACAATACTGAATGGAAACAATGTCTGTTTGTTGAAAAGTAGACCAATGTATTCTTTCCTAGCTGTTTTTGAAATATGGACTCCTTCTGTAATCCATTCATTATGCAGCCCATGCTGGATTCTATCGCTCAGCAGTCCTGCCTCCACCAGAATTCTGGGGTGACAGATACCATACCCATCTTGCTCCAACAATATTCTAACATTGATTACCTACCCCACCCACAACCAGAATACAACCAAGTGCTCCAATTCTCTTTAGTCCCTAATCTAAAGCTCCACAGGTAAGGCTCCCTCAGGGGCCTGGGGCAGAATCTGCTTCTAAACTCATTCAAGTTGTTGGTAGAACTCAGTTTCATGCAGTTTCTGCATTCTGCTGCTTTCTAGGGATTCTCTGCTTTTAAAGACTAGTCACACCCATTGTTTTGTGTCCTTACCTCCAAATAGTAGAACATACCTCCCTAATGTTTAGTAATCTAACTAACCAGTTTCTCCTCTGCTTTCTTTTACCTACATTTTCTATTTTTAAGAGCTCAAATGGTTAAATGAGACATAATCAAATAATCTAGACTAACTCCCCTAGGCTTTAAGGTATATGGCTAAAATTACATCTTCTGAGTAGTACCTGGATTACAGCTTTGCTGAATAGAGATGAGAATCTTTGCATGATGAACATCTTTAGAGTTCTACCTATCACGAAACAGCTCTCACAGGATTGTTGAAAGGTGCTAGGTAATGTAAATACAACAAACATGTAGAGCTGTGCCCTGCATGCTGTCATCGAAATCTAAGTACAAAAAAGTCTCTGGCCAGTTATTATTGGGTGTACTTAAATGTTCTAATTGGCTTGGGAAGAGAGTCCCTGGGTGAACGAAAGCACTGCCCACCCCACAAGGAAGTAGGAGAAAAAGATAGAACACTATTGTACATCCAGTTGACCAACACATTTGTTCTAATTATCTCGCTACATAACCCTGGCTTTCCTGGGACTATGTAGACCAAGCTGGTCTTTAACTCACAGAGATCTGCCTGCCTCTGCCTCTGCCTCTGCCTCTTGGGTGCTGGAGCTGAAGGTGTGTACACACACTGCTAATTTTCTTTTTCTCTTCAGCTCCTGACTGCTGGAAATGGAGAGAAAATAGATACACATATACCCCAACCTGAATTTTACAAAAATATTCCCAAAAGGAGAAAAGACAAACATATTAAAGTTAACTTTTGTTAGTTTGCTATATTTTGCATGAATTCTTTTAATTTGATCTTAATTTTTTGAGGCAGGGTTTCACTTTGTAAGCCTGACTGTCCTATAACTCACTTTGTAGACCAGGTTGCCTCATACACCACCACACATGCCTATGAATTTTTGATGATTGTTATTGAAGGGTTCACAAAACGCCCCCACAGTCGCACATACCAGGCAGACACTTCCGCCTAGCCAATTCCAGTCAGGATAGGCATTTCCGGGTCAGGGCGTCTCTCGTAACCAGGATACCCGGTGGACCTGGACACCTCCGCCTAGCCAGTTCCAGGTCAAGATAGCCATTTCCGGGTCGAGGCATCTCGCGTAACCAGGATCTGTGACGTTACATGGCTACGTAAGCGCGCAACGTGACCATGTGATCTACGGACACATGTGGAGTAGTGACGTGACCTGGCCCCCAGCCGGTTTTTAAAGCAGAGCGCCATATTCCTGGTTCTCTCTCTCTCTCTCTCCCTCTTCTCCACGTACGTGTCTCTCCCACAGGCCTGAGCACTCTCTATCCCTTTATCTCTAATAAACTTTTATAAGCGGATTCTGTCGTGTTTGGTGACACTTCCTTGCAGGGTAAGAACACAACGCAGCTAAATAACAGTTATTCTGTGAATGAAACTCTTTTTTTTTTTTTTTAAATTTATTTATTTATTATGTATACAGTGTTTTGCCTGCATGTATGCCCACAGGCCAGAAGAGGGCACCAGACCTCATTAAGGATGGTTGTAAGCCACCATGGGGTTGCTGGGAATTGAACTCAGGACCTCTGGAGGAGCAGCCAGTGCTCCTAACCACTGAGCCATCTCTCCAGCCCAAATGAACCTTTTGAAAAGCAGTCGTGTCTTTAGAAAGTGGTTGGCTGATTAGAATTTCAGTACTGTGGAGAAATTGGATGCTGCAGGTCCAGAGGCTAATTACCGTATCGTGGACCAGTTCTAGCCTCACCAAACAGCCGTTTCTTGCCCACTTCTGAGTCAGAACTAAAAACTTGTGACTTAATAGATAGAAACCTTTTGGAATCTATTAACTTAGCAGGCTACTAGATTCCACTAATCCAAAAGCTAAGAATGTTCTCAGATAGTATCTTAGGCCTTCAGAAAAGCTTCTCCCATCTCTATGTACCTGCCTCTCTGATGTGCCCGTGAATGTATTTACTTTTTTATTTTTATTTATTTATTTACTTATTTTGGTTTTTCAGGACAGGGTTTCTCCCTGGCTGTCCTGGAACTCGCTTTGGAGACCAGGCTGGCCTTGAACTCACGGAGATCTTCTGCCTCTGCCTCTCAAGTGCTGAGAATAATGGAATGAACCACCATTGCCCGGTCCATCAATGTATTTTAAACTCGCTTTGATTTATGTCTTTGTTTTGTAACACTATAAAAACTTCATGAAACTGCTTTCATGTTGGAACATGGAATTTGGGTTAAGCTAAGTCTGTGTTCCTGAATATGGTGACTCAAAATGGCTCCAGAATAAACTATCTCTTATTCTCTTTAAAATGAGAGCTGTGGTTTTTTGTGTCGACATTAAGAAATACTCTGTCAATCCAGAAATATTGTTACATCACAGACCCTCCTCTACCTTGCTCTCTCACTGTTTTTGGGAAATCAGGCCACATGTCCCTAAAGGCTCTCTGCTGGCACATAGACCTGATTAAAAAAAAACTATCCTGTTTGGCCTTGAAGTTCTCTTCCTCCCCTTGCAGCTGTGTGCAAGCTTAAGACAACCTTGAATTACAAGTTTACTTTATCTGTTGCCCTTCTGCCTTGTGACTCCTGGTACAAAGGCTGGGCCAGGCTTGGTCACATGGTTTGCAGTTTATACTCCCTCTGCCCCTTCCCTCCCACACCCTGTTCCTGAAAACCTGTAAGACATGCTCTTTGTCCTACTGGAAATGAAGGCTCTTCCTTCAAGCCCCCATGATGCCTATGGCGTGATGACATGCATGTGAATGCTTTCCTACTTCAGGACCTCATCGCGGCTGGCTATGATGAACCTGTAACTCTCCTGACACAGTCCTTCTGAAGGTCTCCTTTCTACAAATCCACTTTCTTTTGTAAGTTATAATAAACGCATGGCAAATTGCTATTTTCCAGGCCTACCTGTTGAAGAGAATAGAATTTACATAAGACTCCCACTTATAAAACACAGATTTGGGCCCGTGACACGACTCAGTTGGTAAAAGAGCTTGCCACTGAGCCTGTCAACTTGACTTGGATCTTCGGCACCCACGTAGAGGAAGAAGAGAACCGACTGTTACAAGTTGTCCTCTGACCTCCACACACACACACACCCTCATGGCACTAGTTCACGTACACACAAACACACACACACAATCATAAATTTAAAATGTACAAATACAAGATTTTTATGAAGTTATGAGAATTGTCAAAATTATATACACTTTGTTATAACTTTTAAAAGCGTATTTTAACCCAGCAACATCTGAGGAGGATATATAAATCAGAAACTACTTTGGGAGCACTTTCAACAACCCTCCTCAGTCTCAAATAAAAGGAAGTCTACAGTGCTATATATCATGAACTTTTGGTGTCATGAAGGTTACATTGGAATGGAGAAAAAAGATATTTCTTTCTATTTAAGCATTTATTTTTAGTTTTTTAAAATGCCCAGCAATACAAATCTGAATTAAATTAGCCTGAGCAAAATAGCAGCAACTATTATCTCCCAGCTGTGGCCTCTGAAGCACAGGGTGGAAAACACTGACGTGCCAAGAGAACTGTGAGACTTGCATAGCAAAAGAGCCCAGTCTCTTGGTTCTCCATGTTAGGAATTGAATGCGGCGGGATCCTCAGATGCAGGGGCGGGTTGGAGGGCGCCCAGTCCATGTGGGCATGGTGGCGGGGCGGCAGGTGGAGATACCCAACCCAGACACTGCATCTGAGTGGAAATGGTTTATTATAATAGAGAGATGAAGAGCCAGAGAGACAGAAAGAGGGAGACAGAGAGAGAGGGGTGGGGGTAGAGAGGGGTGGGGGGTGAGGGGTTCAAGAGGTGCTCACCTCATGGGAGGAAAGCTGAAGGGGAAAACAGGGGCAGGGGTGGAGTTTTCCCTTAAAAATAGGCTTCTATGTCAGGGTATAGGGTGGCGCCAAGGGGTGGGATCAGAATATTCACACTGGACCCTGGTTTGACCTCCTCATTCTTTGGCTCCATTTCCTTTGTCTTTCCCACTTGTTCCTGGGGGAGGAGGATGCACATGTAGATATGGATGACACTGCCTTCAGAGTCACAGCCATATGGTTAATATTCCAAGGGGAAAGAAGAGGCTGGTCTTGAATCCCAATTATGAAAGAAAGACTGATGAACCTACTGGGTCACATACCCACTCCTTGGACACATACTAGGTGAAGATGCATTACTTTTTGTCTGCTCTGCGGGCCCGTTGTGTCTATGAAGGGTATAGTTATGTGATCGGTAAAGTCACTAGTGTACCAGAGAAGAAAGATATCACCAGCAGGAGAGATAAGGACAATCCAACCCAACTCAGATTGGAAGATGCTAGGGAAACAAACAAACAAGAAAACTAGAGGTCCACTAAACATATTTATTGTATCATACTGTACTATTCTGCACTATCAGTGTATGCAGTCAAAATCCTCCAAGATGTCTATTTCCTAATCCACAGTCTGTGAACAAGTTACCTGACATCACACCTGGGAATTCAAACTGCACATCAGCTGCTGCTAACCAGATGTTACTCAGGTCAGAGCAATGTGGTGATGAGTGTCTTTTGTTGGGGAACATGGAGGTGATGAGCTATAGTCACAGGCCGCTTGTCAGAGTAAAACAATGTGAGACTCACCTCATATGCTGGCTTTGTACACAGAAAAGGGGCTAAGAGGCAAAGAATGCCGGTAACTTCCAGAAGCCAGAATAGGGAAGAAAATGGATTCTCCCACATAGAGTCCATGAAATCAGTCCTCTGGACACCTTGCAGTCCAGTAAAATCTATTTCAGAATTTTGGCCTTCAGACTGAAGAATAATAAATTCTTGCTGTTTAAACCACTGAAGTTATGGGTGTAAGGATCAACCTTCCACAGCGTCCCAGCCTAAAAAGCGGGTGGGCCCTCTGTGCGCTCTCTGTTCTCTCTTCTTTCCACCCCTTCCTCCCGTCGGCTGTCGCCCCCCTCCCTCTTACCCCCCGTCTTTCCCTCCCCGCTCTGTCTCTCCATCTCTCCCCCCCACCAATAAAGCTCTAAAAAGGTAACCATAGCTATGATTCTTTTAATCAGCACACTCCTCCAGCCACGAGGAGCAGCACCACAGCGTAACCAACAATGGGCTGAAATGATGGCTCAATTGGTAAAGTTGATCCGAGTTTGGATCCCCACTACCTATGTAAGATACGCAGGCACCATAGTGTTGCTGGATCCTATGAGCTCCCTCGGGGGAGGGGATGAGGGTTGGGAGGGATGAGAAGGTGCAGTGTCAACAGCACAGACCCCGAGAGTCCCTTGAAGGCAAACAGCAAACTCCTTTATTCAATAATGGGGAAGGCCTTATACACCCTCCTCCCAGCACCCAGGCTGTGTCCCAATCTGGTGGCATTGTGTGGTCATCCCTCATTGGCTGGGCATGATCAGAACCTCTGACAGCAATCAGGAACTCTGACAGTGACTGTTGCTATGCCCTCAGGCAGACTCCAGGTTGGCTCATAAGGAAGTCCATATGTGCATGCCTTGGCAACTGGTTTGAGCCAATTTCCTGGGTCCTATGGGCCTGTCCTACTACACCATAGGATACAGCTGTAATTCCAGCACTGGGAGGCAGAGATCAGAGGTTTGAGGAGCATACTGCCCTCTGAGCCAGTCTACTCAAATCTCTGAGGGCTGGGCTCAGTGAGAGATGCTGTCTCAAAAAATAGAGAAAGAACTGAGGCAGATATCTGATGATCACCTCCAGTTGACCTCTGACCTTTATAACACATGCACAGACAAGGTTGTACACAAACACAAATATTTTTAAAAAGCCACTCTAAAGCTACAAACGTTAGTTACAAACAGTAGAAAATCAGTACAGTGTGATGCCTTATTGACATGCTGGGTCTTCACAGCTGCTTAAACTCAAACTCAGGTCCCTTTTCCATCATTCTGCTGGGTGACTTGTCAGATTTTCTGAGTGTTAGCTTTCCTGTCTGTAAAGAGAGAAAAATGTTCCTCCCAATGTTTTTATTCAAGTGTGTAAATGAGATCCTGTATGTAAGCACATAGCAAAGTTCCTCCATGCCTCAGTACTAAATAAACACTAGAGGTTCTTACCACCAAGGTACTCAAACTTCCAAAGTCAGTCAGATGTCTAAAACATACATCCTCTTCATTTTAAAACACAAGGAAACTTAAGTCTGGGTGTGTTAAACAGTTAGCTCCCAAGTAAAACTTCCAGTAGTGTGGCTTAATTTACAGTTGACACTCTAATCTCAGAGGCCTCCAGAGAGATTCCAAACTCCCAGAGAGCCTTGTAGAATCCTCCAGTGCTTCCTGTGGATTGAATGTTAGGCTTCAGGCTATGCAGGACTATAAGTACATATTGTGTAATCAGTGGGTAACATAAACAAACATGGACACCTTTGGCCGAACCCAATTAGTATTCCCAGCATCATAAGGGTTTCTGTAGCTTAAAGAAAGGCTTACAATTCTTAGCTTTTGAGCCAAATCTGACCAACCCACATATTAAAACAGCAGCGAAGAACACAAAATGAACTATATTATAAACACAGAAATTTCACCTGGCAAGTTCAACTATTCACCTGAAGATGGTAACATCCAATTGGCATCATTTCACCTCTGCTGCTGTGGTAAATACTCACACAAAAGCACCGTAGGTTACAGGGTTTACTTTAGCTCACAGTTCCAAGTCGCACTGGAGTAGGGTAGTGTCCAGAGACCAAAACAGCTGCTCACATTGCACTCACAGCCAAGCAGCAGAGAGTGAATCATGCATGCATGCTAGTCCAGAAACCCCTGCCTAGCAAAAGACGGCCCCCACAGTGGCTGGGTCTTCCTGCCTTAATTAAGGTAATTAAGATAATCTCCCCCAGACTTAGCGAGAGGTCTGTCTCCCAGATGAGGCTAAATTTTTGTCAAGTTGACAATTAAAACTAATCATCACAATTGTTAACCTTTGGGTAAGGGAACTTACAGTTCGTTTCTTTGTTTTGTGTTTGTTATGTGCTCGGTATGAGTATTTGTGTGTGTGTGTGTGTGTGTGTGTGTGTGTGTGTGTGTGTGTGTGTGTGTGTAGGCTAGAGGTCATTGTTGAGTATCTTTCTCGATTGCTCTCCACTGGAATTTTTTTGAGATAGGGTCTCTCACTGAACATGAACATAAAGCTACAAACATTGGTTACAAACAGTAGAAAATCAGTACAGTGTGATGCATTATTGACATGCTGGGTCTTCACAGCTGCTTAAACCCAAACTCAGGTCCCTTTTCCATCATTCTGCTGGGTGACTTGTCAGATTTCCTGAGTGTTAGCTTTCCTGTCTGTAAAGAGAGGAAAATGTTTTGGTGAGACTAGCTGGCCAGCAAGCTCCAAGGACTGTCCGATGTCTGCCTCCCCAGCACACCACCACAACCTCTTTTGTTTTTTGTTTTCTTTTGTTTTGAGACAAGGTCTCACTATATAGCCCAGGCTAACCTGGAACTGGATATGCAGACCAGGCTGGCCTGTTCATCTTAGGTGCTAGAATTAAAGGTGTGACCCACCACATCAGACCCACACCATTTTTTTTTTTAAAATAAACTTGAGTGCTGGGCATTTGAACTCTGGTCCTCAGGCTTGCACAGCAGCACTGTACCCACTTAGCTATTTTCCTAGTTTCCTAGCTACAGTTTCTTTGAAAAGTGTGATATACAGAGGTGAATTGCCTGGCTTATGGAAACACAGCTATATTATTGTGGTCATGATCTCTGATGAGTGCTGAGAATTATTACTTCACATTGAGCACAGGTGTTGTCAGATTGTGTAACACTGGCATGCTTTTACTTGCAAGGTTGTGTTTAAATTGACAGTTTGGCAGTGCAGCCCAGGATTAAGTCAGATGACAGGATACTACTACACGTGCATCAGAATGACAACTGAGACTTTCTTATTAAGAAAAATAATATAAGATAATAAATAATCAAAGTGGTATGCCATGAATGGGCTGTAGTTCAATGTAGTTAAATGGAGATGCTGATCCCCTTGGGACAATTGAGCAAGACTTGAATCTGGGCTGATTACAACTGTTATGCTGAACTTACATGAGGTATTGAAAAAGTGCTGACTTTCATTCATTCTTTTTTTGTCTTCCAAGGCAGAATGAATCTTGCATGTTGTTCAGCTGGGTTATAGGAGCATGCCACTGTGCCCAGATATATTAAATCAATTATTAAAAGTTTTTAGTTCCACATTTAAAATCTCAAAAACATTGTTCCTGCTCACCATAAATTCTGCTGACAGTTACCTACGTGGCACCGTGACTCAGTTGTTTTTGCAGAAGCAAGCATGAACTTGCTTATAGCTCTTCAACATTATTTGAGTTATGAGAATCACAGACTCTGTAGGTATTATATTTAATTGCCACTTATAGTGTCTTATAAAAGATTATATTGTTACTTTGCAAAACACAGAATTGTTGGTGGTGGAAAAAAGTATGTAGAGTGGGTTTTGGGGTAACATAGATTACTAGGAAAATGAACCTCTCTCCTTACTCCCTGTCTTTTCTTCCCTTCTCACCTCTCTCTCTCTCTTCTACCTTTCTCTTTTTCCCTGTTTCTCACTTCTCTCTCTCTCTCTTTGACTGTGTCTCATACACAGCCAAGACTAACTTGGAACTCACGAAGGTGCCCAAGTTCACAGCCTTTACCACGGTTCTCCTATTTTGACTTCTCAAGTGCTAAGGTTGCCGGCATGCACCACCATGCACATGTGGGAACTTGTTTCGGGGGGTGGGGGAGGTCTGTGCATGTCTATGAGCGACTGCAAAAATCCTGCAAATGTCAATGTTGTATTTGCAAATAAGTCTTAGGGAGAAGAAAAAAAAAATCAAAACCTGGAATCAATAAATACGACATGTGAACAGAACTTTGTCCTCTAGGAGAAAAATATTCCAAAGCCATACGGCAAAGGATGTAAATAACGAGAAGTTCAAATATTGGGGGCAATGGTACTAAATCTTGGGGCTCATTTTTATACTTAGTGAATCAAAATCTGTGCTTCAAATTCAGATATCCATATGTTTGGTCAAGTCTGAGGACTAAGGCTCTTCAAACCTGGAGGTACATCCATGCCAATGCTGGAAGTTAGCCTGATGAACTCGACGTTAAGAAATTAGAAGCCCGATATGTTTGGAAGACTTTTTGGGGTGTGCAGTTCTATGGGGTGCCAGGACAACTTCTCTAAGGTGAAAGACATATTGTTGCCACCATCCATACTTGGTGAAGACTTTCCAGTGTGGGTGCTTTGGGGTCACTATGCTCCTGCCTATAATTCCTCCTCTCTGCTCTGTGGCTAAGCCCAGCCATCTCTTTGGTTTCCAAGGTAAACTTTGGTGGGATTGTGTTTGGTTTGCTGTTGGGATCTCATCAGGAGGCAAACATGGTTCATGTCTACCCAGGAAGAAATTCTCACGGCAGGTGGATAAGGATGTTTCGTGGAGCATTAGCCAAGTAGTAAAAGGAGCGACACAGTGTAGAATTTCAGGAGTCTGGGGCAAGGCAAGTTGTCGGGAAATTGCCCTGGCATGCCAACCAGCCCCAGCAGAGACTGAGAATGTAGCAAGCACCACAAGAGATCATACAACTGTAACTGCCGATCATGAGCCAGACATTGCCAGATTTACCAAGTCACGATGTTGGGCAGATACTGCAGCAAGTCATTGGAAAGAGAGGAAGGAGTCAAGGGATTGGAAAAGCCGTCGAGGTATAAAAATAATAGCCGGAACATGTGTGGGAGAGTTGGAAATTCCCCAAGAAAGGCAATCTTAGTGTAATAACATTGCCCCCACTTCTTAACTAATCTCTCCCTGAATTCCCTCTCTTGAATACAAAATAGCAGTATGTCAGGTCAAAATTCTGGAGTCATGATTTTCGACTCCTACATATCAAAAAGGATTGCTCCTTGTAATAATATCTTTGTAATCTGCATCTGCTTCTCTGTCGCCATGAATGCTACCTTAATTGTGTAAACTTTTCTCTTCTGCATTTCCCACATAAGTGATAAATAATATTTCCGCATACACGATCATGCTATTCCCCTACCTTTTGTGACCCTGAGATGGAACCCAGGGCTTCGTGCACGACAGAGAAGTGCTCTACCATTCAGCTACCTCTCCAACATCATTCCTCAAATAGTCTTTGCGAATCTACTATGCACTGGCCATTGAGTTAAACCCTAAAAATGTGAAGAAAGTGAAATTTTTATTACATCTTGCATCCTGACATTTAGTGTAATGGAGAAGGGACATTCAAAATCCTGCTTAAAGTCCTTCCGTCTGTACCAACACTTAGTACATTGTCTGACTCATCTTTCATACTGGCTCTGTATTGTTTCTCAAGCAGAACTGAGTATCTATCTACCTATCACCTATATCGATCACCTGCCTATTACCTGTATCTCTGTCATTGCGATAGCAGATAAGGCCAACAGATCATCTCAGTATCCTCACAAAGAAGCAAGAGGACCATGATTCCAAGGAGTCAACCTCTGGCTTGGCTGCCTTCTTCAGGCTAGCAAACCCGTCCCACTCTCACAGTGGGAATCCGTGACGCGCCCCCTAGAGTTTCTGGTTAGCATTGCACGAAGGCGAGCGCCTGCAAGCACGCGGCCCAGGCCGGCATGGGGCGCATGCGTAAAACTCGGGGGCTCGCTCAGGTAGGGAGAGTCCAAGTGTGAGGGGAGCTCTCCCTGTTGATTCCGGCTTTGTTTCTCTCGTGAAATAGGAAACAGACCTTATTGCTCCCGTTTAATCGATCTCTTCATTGAAACAGTAGTCACCGAATTGCGCCTCCGTTGGACGAGGCTAAGAGCGCGGGGGTCGTGGAACTCTTTTCGTTGCGCCCCCCCCGAGGGGCGGCGCGTGGATGGTGCCGGCCGGAGCGCGCGGGGGCGGAAGCGGCGGCGGCGGCGGCGGCGGCGGCAGCAGCGGCTGTCAGAGCTGGAGAGCGGCCGGCGGCGGAGCAGCCATGGAGGGTCAGCGCTGGCTGCCACTGGAGGCCAACCCCGAGGTGAGCGCGGCCTGGGGGAGCCGCAGCCCGGGGCCGAGCGAGTCGGGAGGCCGGCGCCGGGTCGCGTGCGCGCGTCTCTAAAACCCTCTTCTGTCTCGTTTCAGGTCACCAACCAGGTGAGTGCGGTGTCTGTCACCCCGGACGGACCCCGGAGTCCTTTTCTGCCTTCCCCGCCAGCCTCCTCGCTGCTGGCCTTCACCTCTGCATCCCGGAGGATTCGGGGATCTCATCCCGGGAGGGTCCCCTCCCTCCATCCCTCCCTCCCCCCGGCCTGCGGCCGTGGGCGGCTCCGCCCCTTTCAGGCCACCACCTGGCTCCTGGAGATGGCCGTGAACCTCTGTCCCCCACCGCGCGGGACCCCAGGTCACCAACGCCGCCTGGGGCCTTGGGGTCTGAGGTTTGGTGAACTCTCCCATGGTATCCCCCGGTTCCTCTTCCCTCTTCGTTTGTCTCCTTGATGTCGCGTTCCTGCATGTTCCCTGCCCCTGTCCATTCTAGGTGACTAATTTGCCAACACTTCCCGACTCCCGGCCTCGTAAACTTGCCCACCCAGTTTTCTGGCTAATTCCATCTAACAACCTGTACAATGAAATCACCTTCCAGTAATCTCTTGCACCATCAAGTTGCTTCTCTTCCCCGCCACGCCCCCTTTCTCTTCCAGTCTTTAAAAACCATGTCGTTGCCTTTTGTACCATAACAGAGCTCGGTTTAATCGTTGTCATGCAGTTCTTGGCCACCTGCTACTCTTAAAAGAAACTTGGTTTTGGGTACTGAAGATTGGGGCAGGGAATGGCAAGTGGGGAGGCCTATCAGCTCCCAAATTAGAAAAAAAAAGCTATTAGTTTAATTTTTTTATTTGCACAGGTATGTATTGTCTTAGGTATAATATACTGTTTTTCTCTGCTTTCAACATTTAGTTCACCTTTGACCGTGCTCTTAGTTTGTTATGTAATTTTCCTTCTTTTCCCCCCCATCTTTCTCATCACCAAAGGATAAAGATTTATCATCTACTTAAAAAAAATTTTTTTGAGGCCAAACATCGTGGCCCATGCCTGTAGTATCAACATGTGGGAGGCCGAGGTAGGAGAATTTTGAGTTCCAGCCCGGACTGAGACTGGGTCTCCAGCCTGCTCCTCGCCTCCAGTTGTTGGTTTGGTTGTATTTTTAAATGGATTTTGGTTTTCAAAGCTTTTAAGCACATTCCTTATATAAAGCATGCAGGCTTTATGTTAGAGGTGGCATCCTTTGTCTTTTTTCAAAACATTTTTATTACATTTATTTATTTTGTGTGTGGATGGGTGATGTGCATGTGGAGGTTCAGAGGCCAATAGTTCACCCCTTCCCTCAGGTGGGGCCTTGGGATGAAACACAGGTCCTCATGTTCGATGCTGGCAAGGGCCTTTACTCATTGCCCAACTCCCTTTATCTTATTTGAGTTTATTGTATGTTCTTGTTACTGTCTAGTTCTTACCTCCTTAGTAAGGTGACTGAAACGCAGCACTTATCATTCGTATTACTGCTCAAAGTACCTTTTCCTGAGAATGTCAACATTCTTTGCTTCTCACCCTTTTGAGATTTGCTCATCTCTTTTCCCAACACGTTTTATTTTCTTTGTCAAGAGAAAAATCTTAAGTCTGAAGAAATCAGAATTTGCAACTTCTGTGCCTAGAAAGAGATGTTTATTCCAGTTGTAATCCAGACTCATTTTTACACTTTACTGATAGGTAAATATCTTTGTTCCATTGGCCCGTCTTTTTACCACTGCCATCCTAATTATTGTAGCTTTCTAAGTCCTCAAACAGTGTGAATCCATCGTTGTCCCTTTTCAGAATTGTTTAGGCTTTTCTATTTACTTTACCTCTCAGATAAATTTTAGAAGCCTTGTCAGTTTCTACAGAAGTTGATGGTGAGTGTGTCAAGTGGATGGATACGTTTCAAGGAATGTATCTTTATTGCCTTGGATCTTGTAGTCTCTGAAGGAAGTGTGTCTATCTCATTACTTAGGCTTTTGATTTCTTATGTCAGTGTTTGATTGTTTGAACACATGGAGAAATTTTGTTAGATGCCTACAGATTTGATGGTCTTGGGGTGTTCTTGTAAATAGTATTACCTTAAAGTTTTATTTTTGAGTTCTTTGCTATGTATAGAAATCTAATTTAAAAATGTGCCCATATCCTCTACCTTGCTAAATCCACGTATTAGTTGCAGTGTGTCTCTCTCTTTTTTGCAGGTTCTTTGAGGATTTCCAGATAGTTGTGTTCTCTGCAGTCAGCTGCTTATTCCCATTCTAAACAGCTTTATTCCTTTTCTTGTCTTATTGCACTTGGAAATGCCTTACACATGAATCTGAGGCAGCTTGTTTCTCATCTTAGCTGGGGAAGCATTTACTCTTTCGCTCTAATCGTGGCAGCTCTAGGTATTTTGTAGCGGCTCTTCCTCAGGCCAAAGAAGTTCCCACTCTTTCCTGATTTGGAAAGCTTTTTATTATGAATTAATGTTTGATTTCCCCAAGTGATTTTGCATTTCATCAGCTGATCATGGAAAGAAGTAAGACTAGTTTTATATAAAAAGATAAAGGGGCAGCGATATGGCCAGTATTACTCTGGTGCCCAAACCATAAGAATAGAAACTGTGGACTTATATGTCTTGTGAATATGGCTCTAAAAGCCTTCAACAATAGCTATAGAAAAGCATAAGTATATAACCAAGAGCAGCTTTTTCTTATATTGAAGAGTGATTTACCATTTGATTTACCATTCAAAATCAATCAGTGTGATTAGCCTTATCAATTGATTAAAAAACCTTTAAAATGATACTATTTGTTGTTTTAAGCAACCAATAAATAAGTTTATATAACTGGACATTTAAAGCCTATGATTCACCTGGTATAGAACCGCCTTCCTAGATGACTTGGATAAATTATAAAATGCATTTACTCATATTAATTAAACAATATTTTGAGGTTACCTTTCTCATGACCGGTTGTCTGAACAGGTGCTAGTTATGCTTTGGTGATTAAAATATTCTTGTTTTTCTATCCAATGGCAAGACAGAAAGTAAAACAAAATAAATCTTTAGCAGTTGTTATAAGTGCAATGAAAAAAATTAATAGCCTTTAATCCTAGCACTTGGAAGGCAGAGGCAGGCGGATCTCTGTGAGTTCGAGGCCAGCCTAGTCCACAGAGCTAGTTCCAGGACAGGCACCAAAACTACACAGAGAAACCCGTCTCAAAAAACCTAAAAAGGAAAAAAAAATTAACAAGGTGTTGGGGTTGGAACTTAGGTTGGCTAGAGACAGGAGGCCCTTTTGAACTGACTTAACCAGAGATATAACTGTATGCCGTATTTGCTGTGCTTTGGTTTAAATTTTTTTTTAAGCCACATATGGTGGCTTGCAGGTATAATGCTAACACCAGGGAGACTGAGGCAGGTTTACAAGATGAGACAGTGTCAATTTTTTTTTTCATTATTGGATAATGTGTTTTTATTTAGAAAATGGGCAAATATCTTAGTAGTTAGCTTTAACCAGAATTTTTTTGTTTCATTAGTGTCCATGTTTTGCACAGGACTGAGGATGGAAAATGAGTAGAAATTTGATTAACTGACTAGTGATTTGGAGATTTATCCCAGCAGGCCTTGAATTCATGGTCCTGCTTTTGCCCGTCTCGTGTAGGTTACAAGCACCACACCTTGCCCAGCCCTCCCTGGGTTTTCTTATTTCTTTAGCCTAATGGGATCAAAGAGGAGCCTAATCTTGATTTCGCTGTGTTAACCATCTGGCAGTTATAGGTCTTATTAACTCTTAGTTTGAGCAAGTACTGTTTTATTCTGTGGTGATGCCTGGTGCTACATTAGGATACTCATTGTATGTCTACAGCATGAAGGTTAATGTTAACTGCTAGGTGTCATCTAGTATCCCTCTGTCGTAGCAGATCTGGCAGACAGTGATTCTTTCTTTCTTTTTTTTTTAGTATCCTGTCAATTCCTTTAAAGATATTTTGCCATGCTACAGATTGGACTTAAAATAAAATCATTTAAAAAAAGAATTTAAGCTCTACCTTATTTACATATATATATTTAAATAGGTAAAAGTAGCTGGTGGAAAGTTGCAGATAACTGAGCATTAAGAATTACAACTTTTTAAAGAATAAAATAAAGATCCAAAGGCAACAAGAAGTATAGTTTGATATCCTGGGTAACCATTATACTAGACTTGACATGTAATTTTTTTGTGTGTGTGTGATTTGAGTATGGTCTGTCTGTCTATCATCTATGTATCTATCCATCCATCCATGTCTGCCTAGCTGTCTGTCTGTCTATCCATCTAAGTTGTAATTTAGAAAAATTACATTTTTTTTAAAAAATAGGGAACCTCCCTAGAATTATTCTTAGTTGTGATGTTATTGAGGAAGTAACATTTTCTGGTTTCATATCTAAAGGAAACTTAAGCAATACTTTGACATAGTTTTGCTATTTAATGTAAATGCTCAAAGGTAGAAACAGAGTTGGAGGTCATCTCCTGGATGATTACCAAGCAGTAATAGAGTAGTTCTCTTGTAAGTAGATCCCACTTTTGGGTAACAGGCTTTGAGACCCTGTCTCCCACAGCTCCTGCCTCCCTTCTGTTTCCTGCTTTGTCACTTCCCCAAGGCGTCACCTGTCCCTGCTGGAGCCACCACCTCACCTCTGTCCTGTCTTCACTCTTGTCTAACTCGCTTCCATCCCCATTTCCTAGTACCTCAATTAGGGTTTCTGTGCTCCAAAGAGACATCATGACCACAGCAACTCTTAGAAGGAAAACATTTAATTGAGGTGGCTCACTCTCAGTTCGGAGGTTCAGTCCATTTTCGTCATGGTGGAAAGCAAGGAAGCGTGCAGGCAGACATGGAGCTGGAGCTGAGAGGCCTTACGTCTGGATCCAAAGGCAACAGGAAGTAAACTGTCTCAACAGGCATGATATGAGCATATATGAGACCTCAGAACCTGTCTCCACAGTGACACGGTTCTTCCAACAAGGCCACACCTCCTAATAGTGCCACTCCCTTTGGGGCCATTTTCTTTCAAACCACCACACATAGTAACTTCTTTTATCAGTTTACTAGTGATCACACTTCTGACGTACCCATGGGCTGCTTCTCTGTTATTGTGTCTCATGGCCTTTTAGTGGCATTGGAAGAATAACCTGTCCTATTCTTCTTGAAACATCATGCTTCCATTTTGACTTTTCTGATAATTGTGGCTTTTCTAATTCTCTAGTTATGTCTTGGTCATCTCCCTTCTACCTTCTATGGAGTTCCTCAGGAATTGCTCTGTGAGGTTAACCTTGATTGTCAACTTGGTGTGTATATCTGTGATGAGGACTTTTTAGGTTTACTTGAGAGGTGGGAAGACCCACCCAAAATGTGGGTATCATTTCATGGTCTGGAGTCTAGGACTGAATGAGAAGGAAAAGTGGTGGGTGAGGTGGCTGGGCAGGTAGAGGCGCTCGCTCCCAAGCCTGATGACCTGAGACCGACCGATCTGTGCGACCCACATGATAGAAAGGGAGCACCAACTCTGGGAAGTTATCCTCCAGAGGTGCTGTGGCGTGTTTTCAAGTACAAGAGGAGGAGCTGATGGCAGCAGTCTTCCCTCTGCTCCCTGAGGAGTCACAGTGACAGATGCTTCATGTCCCTGCTGCCATGCGTCCCCTCCCTGCTGCCATGCGTCCCCACCACGATGGACCATAACCTCTAACTGTGAGCCAGCCAGCCCGCCTGTCCTTCTGTAAGTCGTTGTCAGGTGTGTGGTCACAGCGTCAAGAGAAGGAACTAATACGGTTCCCTCTAGATGAGCAGTCTTGGCCATGCGCAGTCTTCCTCTAGTGATGCTTCCTGTTATGTTGTTTTTATACTCCTTGTCACCATATAGATGGCCCAGTGTCCCTCTCAGCTCTTGTGTATTTAATTACTTCTTTGATATTCCCATCTGATGCTTATACCTCAAACTTAATAGAACTGAAAAATGTGAATTTCCATCCTCATACTACTCTAAACTAGTTTCCTCCTCTGTCTTCCAAAGGCATCACCAGCTATCCTTTGCTCAGGCCAATGTTAGTGACTCTTCTGCCTGACCATGTTGTTTGGAAGATGCCATACTGTGTGGCTTTGATTCTTTAGTTAACATCTCTTCTACATGTGTGTGAGACCATGGCTGTCTAAGCCTTTTGTAGTCTTCTAATCTTGAAGATGGTCTTCACAGTGCAAGCCGCCATCCTTGACTTTGTCGGCTGCTGTGGCTGTCTAAGTACTTGGGCTTATTTTTCTTCCCTAAGACCTGTTCTTCGCGTGCTATCATCTCCACTTTGGGTTGGTCTTAGAAGAATGCACACTCCCCCTTGTGATCTGCTTCAGACGCTAGCGGCCCTCACTGCTTGTTGTTAGAATACCATGCAAGCGCCTCCCTGAGGCCACATAAGGAGGTGCTCCCCATCTCTGCCCAGGCTTCACTTCAGTGTTTAAATGCCGAGGCTCCTCCCACTCGGAGTCTTCCCTTGTTTATCCTATTCTTGAGTTGTTTGACTTGAGATATTTTATGGCAGCTTTTTTTTTTTTTTTTTTTTTTTGTCATTTATGGCTCAATTTCAAGATGAACCAGTTTTTCTTTGGTGACATACTTGTTTTCCTTTCCTCCTTCTTCTCCACCCCTTCTTTTCTCATTTCTGTTTTTCTTTTTATATAGGGTTTTGTGATGTAGCTGAGGCTGGCTTTGAACTCTCAGTCTTCTTGCTTCAGCTAAGATTGTAAGCATGAACCGCCATACCCAATTAATTTCTTTAAAATTTTTTACTATGTGAAATTATCTTACTTGTTTATTTTCTTTCCTCTTTGTTTTTTGTTTTGTTTTGTTTTGTTGTTTTTGAGACAGAGTCTCTCTGTGTAATTCTAGCTGTCCTGGAGCTCGTTTTGTAGACCAGGCTGGCCTCGAACTCGGAGATCTTCTTCCTAATGCCCCCTGAGTGCTGGGATTAAAGGCGTGTGCCACCATGTCCAGCTATGTGTTTATTTTCTTTGCCACTAAAATGTAAGTTCCTTGAGAGGAGAGAGATGGCTGAAATGTTGTGAGTGTCTCATGGCCTCAAGGAGCTGTCAGCACATAGTTATCAGAGAGTGGGTAGCCCTTAGAAAGCTGCTTTCCTGCTAAGGAAAACTGTTCTTGGAATTTAGTGTGCTGATGGATCCTTTCCTGATATTTCAGTGAGCAGAATTCTCTCTTCTAAGGTGTTTTATTGTATTTTTTATTATAGCAGTGAGAATAACATTTTATTAGTAAAGTGATACTTATTTTTACTAGAGCAAATTTGCTTTCTTATACCTTTTAATAGTTCATCAGTCCTTTCATTCAGAACATCTAGAGCAAATGTAATTGTTCTTTCTTGATGTCACTAAAACTGAGGCCAAGGTTCAGTAATTTAAGTCCTAGCTGAACATGCTCATATATACTACTTTTCTGTTGCTGTGATAAAACGGCTTGACCAAGACAACTTAAAGAAGAGTTACAGTCCCAGAGGGAGAAGAGTCCATGGCTGTGGGGAGCGTTAGCTGCAGATGCCAGGCATGAGGGCGGAACAGCAATCTGAGAGCTCACATCTTGAACCTCCAGCACAAAGCAGAGCAGACAGTAGGGTAAGACTGTAAACAGTCAAAGCCCGCTTCCAGTTGTTTATTTCCTAGAGCAAGACCGCACCTCCTACATCTTTCCAACCACCACCACCAACTGTGGCCAGGTGTTCAGATGCGTGAGCCCGTGGGGACATTTTCAGTGAAACCATCACACCGTATTTTCCACTTGCACGTTTCTCCAAATCCTCGGGTCTCTGGTCGTAGAATTTGGGGTCCTTCTCTTATCATTAGCCTTTATGAAAGAGAATGCTCTTCAGGGCTCTTCCATAATCCATGCTGCATCATCTTGGCTTGGTACAGAGGGCTGTTGCTTTATTGTCCTGAATGATGCTGCTTCTGAGGAAACCAGCATTGTGTCTCCCTTTGATAATTTTCACTTAGGCCATATTGAGCCTGCAGTGAAAAAAAATCTCTTTTTTCTTTTAACTTTCACATAAAATATTTTCAGTGATTCCCTATTCTTGGGTTGAGGAAATTTGATCTTGTTTTATTTTTAGTCAGTCTGTTAAAATTCATTTTGGGAGTTCCTGAGCTGCGATTTCTTATTTAACTTATTTCCCTAGCTCCATGCATAGCAATCACTGCTAGTCTTCGGTTACTGGTGGTGATATGAAGCAGTTGCTAGACAAGTGTAATTATGTCATAATTCCACTCATTAATCAACTAGTAACAAGCAGGGGCAAAGGCTGTCCCGAGTAGATCTCTCTCTGCAGCAGAGACAGCGTGCTTGTCGCTGCACACTTCAAAAGCTGAGGCCCTCCCTGTGCTGTCTGCAGCTCCACTGTCCCTAGGTCAGGGGCGGGGGTTGTGGGGTGGGCGAGGACTCGCGGGGGTGGGACTTGAGAAAGCAGTTTTAGGACAAAGGTGAAAGGAAACCGATTCTTCTCCGTGGATTTTTACTTTGTTTTTATTTATTTATTTGAGACTGCGTCAGTCTGTATAGGTCAGCTGGCCCTGCATTGTTGATCTCCTGTCTCAGCCTCCTGAGTGCTGGGACTATAGTTGTGTGCTCAGTGTCTGGATTTAACTATTCCTTATCTGGTGACAAATTTGTGATAGAGCATAAAGAATATTAACTAAAAGTTATTTTTAGGTCTACTAATTTATTATCATATCATAACAATAATAATGTACTTAAATAGTATCAACACTGCCTAGATTTCTTATATAGCATCTCCCTTTACCAGCAGGTAGTCTCTTAAAACTAAAAATTGTTTTATTCCAGCATATTGTAATTTATAAATTATATTTCTTAATTTGATCGAAATTTTAGAGTTGTGAAATTTCAGTGAGCTAATCAGTTAGAATTTTGTTGTTGTTGTTACTTTATTGTCCAGTATTTAAACTAGAAAAGACAGAAGACTGTTTGGTATTAGAAGTTATAAACATCTGATTCCTGCTCGATTCAAACAGTAATAGTTCTACAAATGCACGTACAGGCAATTTCTTATGTCGTTACTTTGTGAAAACGTTTCATGGGCACAGTTAATTTTTGTCTTACTCCTTTTCCTTTTTTTTTTTTTAACCTGGAGCTCACTAATTTGGTTACACTGGCCAGCAAGGCCTAGGCATTCACCTGTCTTAGCCTGTCCTGTTGTTGGTGTGGAGGCATTCAAGAGTGTTCACCATGCCCAGCTTTTACGTGGATTCTGAAGGCTGGAACTCAAGTCCTCAAACGACAGGGAAGCAACCACTTTTCCTCCTGAGCTCTCCCTAGTCCTGAGTTTCTTTCTTAAGACTATTATTTTGAGTTTCCTCTTAGTTTTGGAGATTTAAGTTAAAATATGTTCTAGTCCTATAGATTTTGTAACTTACTGATTACATTTGACTATTGTAAATTAACACATTAAAAAAAAAGAGACAATAAAAGCAAAAGTCTGTGTACACTGTTCAACTAATTGTACTTGACCTTTTACAAAATTTATCTTTTTGAAATTTTCATGTTATTTTAAATACAACTTTGGTGTTTGTTTTGTATAGAAACAGGACATTTTCATAATTGCTTTGTTGCTGTTTTTTAAGACAGGGTCACATTGTGTATCCATGGCTTCCTGAAACTCACTGTGTAGAACAGCTTGGCCTTGAACTCAGAGATCTGCCTGCCTCTGCCTCCCAAGCGCTGGCATGACAGCTGTCTGCCACCATGCCCAGCTGTAGTACTTTTAAACTGTTTATTCCTTGTGTTGTGTGATGGTTTCCAGTGAGTGACTCCTGGCATCCTGGAGCCAGAGGATATATATATATAACTAATCTACTTAATAGATAGTAATTGAAGTGAGTTTCTTTATGTTATAGTATTTAGTGACAGGAGTAAAGAGAAGGTAAATTGTCACTCTTGTTAAGATTTAATAATTTTTATGATTTAGGCTAGTGTGCTGTTTAATCTTCGTTGTGTTCGTAGCTTGTTCCTGATCAGTCTGATTACTACAGTTGCTGCCTTTGGATGTTGAGTCTTGCTTGGCGCTTGTTTTTGTTGGCTTTGGCTGACATAAAGATTATATTGAAGTCTCTTTACAGTAACTGAGCAGTTTTGTCCAGGTTGCTTTCTTGTTACAATGTTTTTTTATTTTGTACTACACACATGGAATTACTGGGTCATGTGTGTCATGTTGTGTAACTTTATATTAGTATGGTTTTATGAGCATCAAAATTAACAAATTTAAGCCTCTTTAGGTCTTACAATTAGATGTTACAAGTTGGGGGACAGCCTGGTTTTTCCAGATTCTTGGCATCTTCTTCAAAGCACTGAAATAAGTGCACAAGGATTTACAAAGACAGCAGGAATACTTTTATTTAAAATAAAACGATGGGATAGGTGAGGGACACTGTTGAGGTAACAGCAGGCCATGTGAGTAAGTCCTTCCAGAGTCCCAATTGTTTGTGAATTCCTTTTATAAGCTCAGGAGAAGGCGAAGTTTAATTACTAGGGGTGTAGTTTGGTGGTTCTCTATTTTGATTGACAGATTTTAAGTTATGATAATTTCTGCACTATATACATCCTTTCCCATAATGCATCTGATTTTAATAATATGCATGCCCAGTTACGCATGGACATAAAAGAGTAAATAGAGGAATCTCCCTAAAAGTTCACTTTAAGTACACAGTTTGCTTTACTGCACATGTACCCAAAAGTAGTTCAGACTGGATTGTCCTTTCCTTTCTTTGGAGTGAGCTGTGCATGCTAACAGGCTGCTAGGTACATTGTTCAGAGAAAGGGGTATTTGGTTTTTTTTTTTAATTTATTTATTTTTATGTGCATTGGTGTTTTGCCTGCATGTATGGCTGTGTGAGGGTGTCAGATCCCCTGGAATTGTAGTTATAGGCAGTTGTGAGCTGCCATGTGGGTGCTGGGAATTGAACCCAGGTCCTCTAGAAGAGCAGCCAGTTCTCTTAACCGCTGAGCCATCTCTCCAGCCCGAAAGGGGTATTTGTATAGTACACAAATGGCTGTCAAGTTTCTTATCAGAAGAGAGGTGGATGGATAGCCCACACCACGTAGAGTCCCAGGTTTGCTGAACTCCTCATGCCTGCCTGATTCACAGATGTGAGTCCTGTCAGGGTAATATGCAGAGTTGATTTAATGAACATCACATTGTAGATAAGGAGCTAAATATCCCAGTCTTCTTTAACTGGCAGAAAAAGGAGTATACATTGAATGTTCTGTGTAGATGAGTTTCTAAACGGTCTTATTAAATAAGAAACACAGAGCCAAATATAGGAGTGAAAGCCGTAGAGATCAGGGAAATAGTGAGAGACACCAGCCAACCTTAACTCACTATACCTCTGTAGCTTCCCAAGAGAGCTGCTTCCTGTCTACCCAGGCTTTTATTGACTTGCTGTTCTGCCCTCTCATTGGCTCTTAGCCCAGCTACCTCACTTCCTTGTCACTGCCTGTCTGTACAGGCCTCCAGGTCTCTATAGTTGGTACTGGGATTAAAGGCATGTGTCACCATGCTTGGTTGTTCCCTAGTGTGTCCTTGAACACACAGAGACTCTGCTTGCCATGTGATCGGATTAAGGGCATGTGCTACCACTACCTGACTTTTGTTTATGGCTGGCTGTATCCTCTGATCTCCAGGCAAAGTTTATTTATTAACATACAAATACAATATCACCACAGTTCAGCATGAACAAGCTTAAGTAGCATGCAATCATACAGATGGCAAAGTTATCTATTAAAGTGTATTCATTTCAGTTCAAGCAATACCTGGTTTGGCCAGGTATACGTCCTTAGCAATGAGAAAAAATAAGAATTTCTTGCCTTAACACTTAGGCTTTTGTTTTAATCTTTTGTTTGTTTGTTTGTTTGTTTCTAGGTAGAGTTGAATATTAAGAATGGCCTAGAACAGTACATTTAGAGGAAATGAAGAAGGGAAAGGGAAATATTTTCAAATATGCCTGTGAACGTTACTAACCCTGAAATTACTAGTAATGTGGTGAAGAATGGACATAGTAGAGAGACCCTTGCTTTCTCTGTAGTTCTAGACCTTGCAGCTTGATGGAGAGGTGATGTAATAATTGCCATGTACTTTTTCCCTAGAGAGATTCTTATCTGTATTTCTATTTATTTATTTATATATTTATCTATCTATTTATTTATTTATTTTGCCTGCACGTGTGTCTGTGTTACTTTTTGCTTGTTGATAAAATACTTAGCTCTTTGTCATTAAACTCCAGGAGTTATTTTTGGATATCAGGGTAAACTGTTGATGCACTAAAATAATTCATTATTTAATTGATGCAAAATAAAGGCTGGAAATAAGTTCTTAAGGTGACTTGTATGTACTTTGTGAAGTCCTGGCTAACATACTCAATACCAAAGTAATAGATTTTGAGAACAGATTTGTTTAATACGTTATGAGTTTTAACTATTATGTGATATAAATTGCTCTTGTCCTACCCTATTCATTGTAGACTTGCTTTCCTGTGTTTTTTCACCTCTCAGACTGTGGTGTACCTGACAATAAGGATTATGTGTATTTATGGTGTGCATGCTGTGTTTTGACAGTGCCATCTTCATTCTTATTGAACATCAGTAATATTTGATCACAGTCCTTTCCATATGCTTTCTGTAGATGCTGCACGTACTTGTCATCATTTCCTGTTAACATTCTGCAGGGTTTCCTTTACCACTTAACTTCTGCTGCCTTCCTTTTCCTAGTTCCTCAAACAGTTAGGCCTGCATCCTAACTGGCAGTTTGTTGATGTGTACGGGATGGAGCCTGAACTCCTCAGCATGGTACCAAGACCAGTGTGTGCGGTGTTACTCCTCTTCCCTATCACAGAAAAGGTAATTGTAAAGCAGATACATGGTTTCTGTTGATACTGAGTTAAAAATAGTCTTTAAAAACAAATAATGCCTTTTTTTTTGTATATAATCAGCAAACTAAGAAGTAAGGAAATCTTAAGGTCTTATTAAAATAGAAAGATTTAGATAAATGAAGATTTAAATAAAATAAAAGATTTAAATTAAAGATTGACAATAAAGCTCTGTGTTGGTCTTTTACCTTCAGCTTTTTTTGCCTTGGCTTTGGTTTAATGTAGCATTTAATAACATTCTCATGAAGATTCTTTGTTTTTTTTTTGTTTTTGTTTTTGTTTTGTTTTGTTGCTTTTTTAAGACAGGGTTTCTCTGTGTAACAGTTCTAGCTGTCCTGAAACTCACTTTGTCAACCAGGCTGGCCTGGAACTCACAAAGATCCTCCCACCTCTGCCCCCCCCCCCCCCCCCGAGTGCTGGGGTTAAAGGCATGCCCCACCACTGCCTGGCCTATTCTTTGAAATTTTAAGTTGATATTTATTATAAAACATATGAATAAAGAATATTCAGGTTTTCAACTTATAAAGCATATAAGCTATTTTGATTATGTTTATAAAAAACAGACCTCCTTTGTTTATTTTAAGGAAGTAGGGGGAACTGATGATGTGGATCCTGTTATTTTCAATACAGACTTAATTTGAGGAATATTGCTAAGCTTAGATACAGTTTAATTGACAGAATATACTGAGCATGAAAAATAACTGCCTTAGGTCTGTTTTGAAATACTAGTCTCTGCATTTCAGTGTGCATGGAGTGGAGTTGGAACGTTAAGTGCAGTTTAGAACATTCTTGTAGTCTGACTTTAACCTTGGAACACTAAGATGAACTTGGGCCTTGTGAAAATGGAGACGTGCTTGTGGCAGTGTGGGAGAGCTGAGATGTGGATGAATTGACAGGTGCACGCTCAAGTCATGCTGCTCTGAGGAGAGATCTGCCTAGGTCACCGAAATGCAGTGAGTTGCTGCTTGGTGACACAAATCCATAGTTGCCCTGAGGATAAATAACACTGAAAGTCTTCTGCCTCCTCTGTGAGGGCTCTACAAAACAAATTACTCAATAAACTGTTTTCTCCATACTTGTAACAGTCATAGAAATTTAGTCAGGATTTTTCTTTCTTTTTCTTTTTTCTTTTGCTTTTTGAAACAGTCTCACTATTTAGTCCTAACTGACTTAGAATTCACTTAGAACAGACTGACCTTGAGCTCACAGATTCCCTGCTTCTGCCTCCAGAGTGGTGGGATTAAAGTGTGTACTGCATACATGGTCTCTGTAGGAGTTTCTTAAATTACTAGTTTTAAATCAAACAAATTTAGTGATGGGTTTTGCTTAATCTGAAACTGGTGGGAGAGTTAAGACAAAACCTCACTGCATTAGCCCAGTGTTGTCATCTTTTTTGATTACTAAAGAAGCAGTAGAGATCGATCCTCAGACTCCAGGAGTAATGAGCCATTAAAAAAAAAAAAGTCACTTGTTTATAGCTGTGGCTTCTTATATTTTAGGGTTTTTGTTGTTGTTATTTTCAAACGGGATCCCAGTATGTAGTCCCGGGTTAGCCTCTATTTTGTAATCCTGCCTTGGCTTCTTGATGCTAGAATTCTCTCTGGGGTCTTTTCATGCCCTGATACAGTGCTGTGGTGCATGACACAAAAGGCTGACATTATAGGCGTGTGTCAGCATGCTTGACATAGTTGGGCTTTCTTAGGCGATGCTATGTGAGGTCAGAATGCACTGACCTCGTGTGGGGGCAGAATGAGCTGTTGTTTGAATCGGAATTTCTGAAACTAGTGATTTTTATGATCTACTTTTTTGGCAAAAAAGAGTTAGCTCCTGTCTTCTTCCTTTAGTGAGTCATCTGCATTTAAAAAGCGTGCAGTCCTAATCAACACCAGTGACTTATTACTAGCAAGAACACAGTTTTCATTGCCAGCACCACCAAAATGAAAACGGGAAAAGAAAGAAAAAACAGGCAGCAAACAAAAACCCCTTCCGGCTGGGCGGTGGTGGCGCACGCCTTTAATCCCAGCACTCGGGAGGCAGAGGCAGGTGGATCTTTGTGAGTTCGAGGCCAGCCTGGGCTACCAAGTGAGTTCCAGGAAAGGCGCAAAGCTACACAGAGAAACCCTGTCTCGAAAAACAAAAACAAAAAACAAAACAAAACAAAAACCCCTTCCACACACAGTTTTAAAGTGTTTGTACTTATAAAAGTAGGTAATTTATATCAATATGGATGTGTACTTATATAAGAGACATTTACCACTTTTTGGTATCTCTCCTAATTTGGTAGATCACGTTTCTTATCAAAAGTGACAAATTACAAACACTGAGAGGTTGTCTAGTACAGAGTCACGTTTGGGAAATACAAAGTATTTCAGTCTGTGACTCTGAATTTGGAAATTTAATATGGAGTTGAAAATACTTACTCAAACACCAATGGAACTGTCCTGGGTACTTTAGTACATTTCTATAAAGTCAGGAATGGTGTTTCAAGTGTGTTCTTATTCTTACTCACCAGCCAGGGGATTATAGGTAAAGAGGTTATATGTTTAATATATATGATATTTGTGTCTTTGTACTTGGTTGTTAGTGTTTTTCCCCTTTCCTTGGTGGTTTTTGTTGCTCTTCTACCTTGTGTCATTTTAGGCTTTCCCCCTTAATATTAAATCTTTAGAAGTTATGAGGCCTTATTTTGCTTTGTCAGCATTAGCATTAAATAGCAAACTAAATGGTAGAACTACATAAACACTTCAACATTGAGACCCTGATATACTCAGCTTTTTTAAAGAATCAGTTTAAATGAGTGAATTAATGTTGGCACCCGAAGATATTGCTTAAAACTTTGATTTAGAAATACATTCATAAATTATTTTTAAGCATAGATACATTTGTTCTCAGAAGTACTTACTATTTTTTAGATTATTTTTATTTTATGTGTGTTAAGTATTTTGCCTGTATGCATGCATGTGCAGTGCCCAAGGAAGCCAGAAGAGGGCATTCGAACTTCTGGAACTGGAGTTAGAGCCACTTAGGAGCCCCCTTATGGGCTCTCTGAATTAAACCCAGAACTCTGGAAGAACAGGAAGTTCTCTTAACTTCAGAGCCATCTCTCCAGATGGCCCCAGCATCACTTTTAAACTCTGGGTTTTCTATAGATATCATTTGTATCCTTTATTATGCAGATCAGAAAAAGACCCTGTGAAAGACTTCTGTAAAAGACTGAATGATAACAATTTTGGCTTTACTGTAGGCATCGAAGTCTCTAACTTCTCAACTATAGACAGATAGCCATATCAGTACATTAATAAAATTTTACTTCAGGAAAACAGGAGTGGGCAGGTTTAGCTGTGTGCTCTGCACTCTGCTTACCTCTGTTCTCTTGGCCTCTCAAAATTGTAGATGCTCAGTTAACAGAAGCAGTCATCTTTCTGCTTTCCTTTCTCCTTCTCACTCAGTTTTTAAAATAAAATATGTAGATATACTTGTTTGTTTTATTCAGTGTGTGTGTCTGTGTGTCTTTGTCCGTGTTGCTGGGGATTGAACCTGTGGCTTCATGCATGCTAGGCCAGCACTACCGTGGACTTACACTCCCATTGCTGGTTGTACATTTGAAGATTATATTTTAAACCAAGCTATTGCAAAGGTAATTGTTTGTTAGATGGTGTGCACATTGAAAGTGTTAATGCAGATTCCTATGTGCCTTCTACTATGGTTGTACCAATGACTGCTTTTAACAATGGCATATGATGCTGAGTGCCATCGAATATGCCTGCAGCCCATGCTTGAAAGGCTGAGGCAGAAGAATCATTTGAGCTCAGAAGTTCCAGACCAACCTGGACAACACAGGGAAACCCTTGTCTAAAAGCAAGCAATGAGCAAAGTAAATAATTCAAGACTGTCCTTTTTCTCATGTCTTTATTGACACAGTTTCCATTGTCTTTTGTCAGCCTGGTAGGTGATAATGCTATGATCTTACCTTAAAGCTTTTCTTATTTAATCCAAATCTCATCATTTCATATCCTTTACAAACTTGAGTGTTCTTTTTAGTGTGTGGTTTTTGCATGTGGACTATTGATTTTTCCCCCAATAGTATGAAGTGTTCAGGACAGAAGAGGAAGAAAAAATAAAATCTCGAGGACAAGATGTTACGTCATCAGTGTATTTCATGAAGCAAACCATCAGCAATGCCTGTGGGACGATTGGACTAATCCACGCCATTGCAAACAACAAAGACAAGATGCACTTTGGTAAGTCATTCTCTGTCCACTTTTCCCTTCAGATGTGTTAACTTGATTGAACAGTAGGGGGTGCTCTAACTCTCTCAAACTATAAAGCAATGCATCTCTTCTTTTGTTATGGGAATATACATGAAGCCAGGAGAAAAGGATATTAATCCTTCCCATTTTCTCATATTGTTGATGAACAGGCTCATCAAAAGAACATTTGACTTTGTTATTTATTCCAAGAGTCTTAGATTTTTTACCCAAGAAAATACTGTACTACTTCTTGTTGTTAGTTTTTTTCTATAATTAAACTTAAAATTTTAATCATTTTGACATTCTCAGAATCTGGATCAACATTGAAAAAATTCCTAGAGGAGTCTGTGTCAATGAGTCCTGAAGAAAGAGCCAAATACCTGGAGAACTATGATGTCAGTACCTTCTTTCTGTCTTGACCTCATCCCTGGGCAGCATTACAGGATTGTAGGTTCTCTTAGTGGTTTGTCTTGAAACTATAGTTGGGGGAAAAATCATATCCATTACAGGGGCTTTTGTTTTTTTTCAGGTAACTATACATGAAATATCTATAATGTTGTTCAGTTGACAGTTCTGTGTCCAGGGCAGAATGAGCAAATATATATAGTTTGCAAATTAATAACTGTACTCTCTAATCCAGTTTGAAATGATTGTTCTAAGCATTTATTAGTTTTGAAATTATTTTTTTCCGAAGGATTTTTGTCTTTTAGTACTATCAATAGATGATGTTCTTTGAAATTAGAAAAGCAATATGATATACATTTATTATAGTGTTTAGTGTTCCAAAATACTTTAGTTGCTTTAAGTTTTAAAAACCTGGAAATTTCATAAGAAATCTTTATTTTGCATAAAAGTAAAATAACATGACAGTTGCCAATAATTCCACCAGTGAAAGGTAGCTATCATTGATATTTTTATAGGGAACATGTATATATATATATACACAATATTTTTTTTAAAATTTGATCACACTGTAATACTGTTTTATAACTTGCTTTTTTCACTTATCACAAACGTATTAACACCAGTAAGTATATATTTAACATTATTATTCTAATTGCTGAGTAGCTTTCCATTGTATAGTATATTTAACCAGTAAAAGGGTGTTTGGAATCTAAGAGTTTTCTCTCTCTTTTTCACTACTTAAAATTATTGAAAATGTATATTACTGTGTCTGAGGTTTTAGAACCATCCTTAATTTCATATAATCACATACATTAAATGTATCAACATAGTTATCCTAGAAGAGAAATTGCTGATCAGTTTGCATGTCTTTATGGCTTTAATACTTACCACCAAATTGCTATATATAACATTTATACTTTCACCCCAGGTTTCCTAGTGTGTCCATTTCTCTGCATCTTTAATAATAGTGGGTATGATTAGAGCATTAAGTTCAGATAACTGAATTCCCTAGCTTCTCATAAACGCATGCCTTTTGCACCACATTTTTAAATTGCCGACTGAAATGCATGAGTAAGCATAAATTCAGCCAGAGCTGCAGGAGCATGCACCTTGGAGAGACAGATGAGATAAGCTTCTTCAGTTTCTGTCTGTGAGCTGCTCACTTTATTCCAGATCTCAAGGGAATAAAGTGTTAAGTGTGGCCTCTAACAGTTAAGGAAGCTATTTGACCCTTTCCTTGCACTTTGCAAATTAGAAACTGTGAGCTAGTCGGTTTCCTAACGCTTAAGAGATTTGTGGGTAGAAAGGACAGTGGCTCATTTGCCTATCCAGATATAATTCTGAAAGGTTTAGTGCTAAACTGCTCCTAAAGTTCTTCCAGTTTCCCGCCTTATTACAGGATTTTAGGTGGTAAAAATTGAGCTTTGTTACTACTTTCATTTAAAAGGTAGATATAGCTGTTTTATTTTTTTGTAAATAGTTTATATTCTTATTACAGGCTATTCGAGTTACTCATGAGACCAGTGCACATGAAGGTCAGACTGAGGTATTTCACATTTCTTTTAAAAAATGTTGCTGTGTGTAAATTTGACCTTATACTGTGGCTTTGGAAAAGTATTTGACTACTTTGGTTTTCTTTTTCTTTTTCCTTGGAATTTGCTTATGAAGCAGCAGCAGTCAGAGTGATAGCAGAAGAAATGTTTGTCCAGGCTGCTAACACGCTACATGAATGACTGATTTACTTTGCCGGATCCTTTCACAGGTTGCAGATTGTGTATTCTTTGCTTTGTTTAACAGGTGGTCTGTTTCTTCCCTCTCAGATTCCTGTGACTTCCACATACATCCAGTTTTTAGCCTGTATGGTCTTTGGGCACCAGTATCGTGCCTAGCTTCCAGGGGAAAAAAAAAACAAACAAAAAACGTGTTGCTCAGGGACTGTTCTGGGCCACTATGATGATCTCCAAGTTTATGCTGCAGTGAGTTCTGCTGGGTCACTTCTGATCCTTCTCTTGCCTCTCTGTTTACTTTATTCATTTCTCTCATCCATCCCTTCTCTCTACTCTTCTCAAGCCCTTACTCTCGAAGGAACTTTGTCAGAAAATATCAGTCAGAACTGGGCATTTCTTCCTGTGTGACTTAAAATCACAACTGTCAGAGGGCTGATTATTTTGGGAGAAGAAGGGAACCGGTGGAAGGGGAAGGTGTGGGGCAAAAGAGGGCAATGAGGGAGAATGTGATAGAGTATGCTATATGAAGTGCTGTTAGGAAAGTGTCATAACGAAACTCATGTTCTGTACAGTAAATGTATATTAATAAAAACGGGGGAAAGTCACACTCACATATAGGATGATATTGCTTATTGGCTTTAAAAATACTTGGAAAAATGATATAATTAAGAAATTGATTTTAGCCGGGCGGTGGTGGCGCACGCCTTTAATCCCAGCACTCGGGAGGCAGGGCCAGGTGGATCTCTGTGAGTTCGAGGCTAGCCTGGGCTACAGAGTGAGTTCCAAAGTTACACAGAGAAACCCTGTCTCTAAAAACCAAAAAAAAAAAAAAAAAAAAAAAGAAATTGATTTTAAATTATTATTAAACCCTTTTTAAAGTGAAAATACTTTGATACTATGATATAGCGTAATTATTCTTCTTTCAAACCGTATGACTGTCGGTGTTTGACTAATTGAAACACTAAGTGTCCTTGTAATTGTCTCTTCTAAGCTGCTCATTCTCTTTCCAAGTTGTAGACTTGATTTTTACTCCGTTTACAGTAGATGCACACAGTAGGCAGCTGTGAAATTCATTCAGTGCTCCTGCTGTATGCATGCTTGTTGTGGTCTAAGGAACTTTGGGTTGCAGTGTTGTGATTTCACTAAAACTGGTGATGAGGGCTGGAGAGATGGCTCAGAGGTTAAGAGCATTGGCTGCTCTTCCAGAGGTCTTGAGTTCAATTCCCAGCAACCACATGGTGCCTCACAACCATCTGTAATGAGATCTGGTGCCCCCTTCTGGCCTGCAGGCATACATGCAGGCAGAACTCTGTATTCATATTAAATAAGTCTTTAAAAAAAAAAAAACTAGTCATGAGGCAGATCAATATAAGTTTATTTCAACTCCAGAAAATTGCCTTTGTGGTACTTTCTTTCATGTCCATTCTGGATCTCCATCCACGTTATGGCTTTACTACCTGAATGATAGCCACATCTCTTTTTGTTCAGACTGAAACTTCGTCATCCTTTGTGATTGTGGATGCCAGTTGGCTGTTATGGGAATGACCTACTGACATTTTAGAATGCACTGTCCTTGCTTGAGGTTGTTATCTGTGCCTTCTCTTCTGCCCTTCATCTTCCTATAGTTTTAACTCCATTACGTTTCTTGAATTGTAATTCAGTCGGTGACTCAGACTTTTGTTTTCCCACTGCAGTGATTCTCAAAGGTGGAGTGGAAGGAATGTACCATTTTTTAGAGGGCTTTTTCAGGTCTTACTCCCAGTAGAGTTAATCTCTTTTACCATGATCTCACAGTTGAGAATCATGTTAGAGCCATATCATTTATGTCCATTATGACTCTTAAGACACATTGGGTTGAAAAAAATAGTTTGGGGGCCATTCCTCAAGTTTCTGTGTCAATTTCAGCCTCTTTACAGCTTCTCTTAATCCTGACTACTCTGGCTATTTTTCTGAAAATATTTCTCTCTACCAATATCTTACTTTATTGCTATTTTTTCTTATAATTTCTCTTTATGAAAATATTCCTTCTCTCGGCATCTGCATTTCTGATTTCTACTTAGCTTTCAAATTAGCTTCAATGTGGCACTCTATAAAGTACTTCTTATAACCTGTGTATATTTGATCTATTCTATGCACTCTTTCATGTGACTTCAATGTTCTGCATTTATTTATTTTCATATTCTTTCTTAGCTATTTAAAATGTATTTTTTTTTCAAGCAAAATGTGGTGATATAAGCTTACATTTTAGCACTGAGACGGCTGAGGCAGGAGAATCAGCAATTTGAGATAACCTGTTGTGCACATTGAGTTCCAGGCTCACCTAGGCTGCATGGTGAGACCCTGTCTAAACAAACAAACAGTGGTATACATTTCCCTACATTTTAATAATTCTAGAATTAAGACCTGTTTGAACTGTTGTCATAATTTACTTGCCATTATTTCTCCCTTAGTGGTATATAAAATGCCTCCTATAAATAGATACCTTAGCTTATAAGGTAGGGAATTTTATCTTTTGGTGTGGTTCTTAGGTCTAGGACTGGTGTTTGGTTTATTTGTACATTTTAAATTATTCAGAACTGTTCTTTGCACATTTGCTCACTGCATATTTACTATTTCCAGTATTAGATTAGAAATGTCTTTAGTGGTATAAAAACTTTAAAAAAAAAAGTCTCATGGGCTAGGGTATGGCTCAGTAGTTAAGAGCACTTACTGTTCTTCCACAACAGTTCTTCCTGCTGCTTGTTACTATAGTTACAGGTTATCTGATGCCCTCTTCTGCCCTCTGTTGGTACCTACATGCATTATGGTGCCGTACATACAGTCAGACACACACCTTTAATCTCAGCACGTAGGGGAGGCAGAAGCTGGAGAATCTCTGAGAGTTCTAACACAGCCAGATCTGTATAGCAAGCTCTAGATTAACTAGGGATACACAATGAAGCAAAACCCAAAAGACAAAAATCTTAGTTTTTTGGAGTTCTACAGTAAATATTTTCACTAGAGTACAGTTAACATTTTATATGAATTCAGTTCCTTGTTTTGTGAGGTTGATTTGTATATTACAAGATGATCTTACTAGTAGCACCTAGTAATTATATGTTAATGACCTCTTGCCATTGAAGAAAAAAAATCTAACACTGTACATTCTCAAATCCATTTCACAACAAGTTTCGACCTCTACCAGGAGCAGTTTGCTTTCTTCATCTTATTTCAGAATTATTTGCCACCTGCTGCCTGTGGGCTTCAGAGTCTTAAAACATTCTCTCTATTCCAACTGTTCTGTCAGTTCCTACACAAGACCTAGGTCTTTCCCACCCAAGTCAGTTTGCCTGGGTTGTCCTCAAAATATAATTGGCTTAAACAACAGAAACGTTTTCCCTCACAGTTTTGGATGCTAGAAGTCTAAGATAAAGGTGCTGTCAGGCATCTCTTCCTGGCTTCCTGAAAACTTCTGTGTGCATTTTGGGAGTGGGAGATTTGAAGGATGTGGGGAGGAGAGAGCAAGAAAGATTGAGAATGAAGATGAATGTATTTGGTGTCTCTTTTCTTCTAAGGATTCTAGTTGGACCATCCTGTGACCTGTTTGTTTTAGTTTACTTTCCATTGCTATGATAAAGACACTGAACAAAAGCAACTTGGGAGGAAAGGGTTTATTTTACCCTTACAGCTTACAGTTGATCATGAAGATAAGTCAGAGTAGGAAATGGGAATCCGGAGGTGGGGACTAACACAGAGATTGTAATACTGTTTACTAGTTTGCTTCCCATGGCTTGCTCAGTCTGCTTTCTTATACAACCCAGGACCACCTTCCCAGTGATTGCACCACCCACAGTGGACTGGGCCCTCACACATTAATCATTAGTGAAGAACATGATGTACAGACTTGATTAACTACAAACCCAGCAGATAGAGGCATTTTCTCAATTGAAGTTCCTCTTCCCAATTCGTAATTCTAGCTGTGGAAACTTGACAAAAACAAAACAAAACAAACAAACAACCCCAGAAAAAATAAACCAACCAAAACCTAATCAGGGCACTATCAAATAATAGAGATTTAATAGAACTTTGGTTTTAGTATGATGATCAGCCTAATGCCATTTGGACTTTTCATAACCTAGTAAACACAAGAGTCGTCTGGGCTACCTCTTCTTGCTACAGAGATGGTGTGGCCCCTTTCTCATCTTTCAGATCTCAGTCATTTTTTTTCAGGGAGGCCTTCTTTCACCGTCTACCTGTCTTTCTATTATAATATGCTATTTTCTTCCTGGTCTTTTAAAATAGTCTATAATGAGTTGCTTCTCCCTTTCATTTATCTCTTCATTCTGCTCATTTACTAAAATGTGGGTCCCATGACAACACACCTTGTTTGCCATGGATGCTGGCTGAAATAGAATTCAGTAAAAAATAATGTAGTATCAAGGTTAAAACATAGGATGTAGGTTTTTACACTGACTCCTCTGCTTATTTGTGTGGGCAAGATATTTTCCTTGTGTAAACTACTGATAATATTGCCCACCTTATGAGATTGCTATGAAGATTAGTGAGTTGATCTCAAAAGCTGTTTTAAAATAGTGCCTTGCATTTAATGGGCAGTCAGTAAATATAAATGGTGATGCTATTTTATTAGGCATTGAGAAAAACTAATTTGAATGGTCACGAGAATGAAGCCAGGTAAAAGGAAACTTGGACTTCTTGGGCATTTTAGAGCTACCATAGATGCTATGTGTAGTGTTTATCAAATTGTGTTTATGAATTGGGTTCATATCATGAAATTTATTTACTTCATAGTGTAATGTAGTGTTTTTGACCTGTGAAAGGCATTGAGCTTATGTATAGAAGTCTAAAGGTCATGGAAGATATCTTTAGTCTTTTTTGTTTGGGCAGAAGCTTGTGAGCTCTCGGGGGAGAATAACCATGGGGCAAAAAGAAATTCCAGGGTTACTTAGGTATTCAAAGGAGTGGGCAGAGGAAAAGGAGCCAGTAGTTAATAGTATACCCTGCAGTTGATCACAGATGGTGATGGCATCATTTCTGCACTCAGAACATTTTGATAGGAATGGAGGGGCAGGAAGATTATTGCATGCTGAGATTTACAAACTAAATGAGAAGTCTTAAGTTGAGTCACTAGTGTTCAGTGGTCTTTTCAGAAGATTGGCTGTGGCCACAGTGGAGTTGTTACTTGGATGTTTTTCACTACCTCACCATTACTGTCTGTCAGATATTGGCTAATCCAGAAGTTTGGCCAGTGGGTCCACTTCACTTAGTTTTGTTTACTTAGTGAAAGATAGTTTTTGTTTTGTTTTGTTGTTTTTAATTAAACTTAAAAAATAAACAGGAGAGTGACTATGAGTAGTTTTCAGTGGAGGAGTCGCTCTATCCTGTGATTTCTTTTAATTTGCTACTTCACCATTTTGTATTGGATTCTAGATAGTAAGAATAAAAGTGTTGTTAGGTTGGTTTCCCCTTAACAATGCAATGGAAGCGGTTCAGAGTGTGTGCTGTTTCCTTCAGAGGAGCTTTAGGATTACAGGTATTATCTCCCTTACAGATGAAGCAGCTGCGGCACAGTGAGGTTCAGCTACTGTCCCCAAGGCTTAGCCAGAACTCGAACTCGGGCAGTCTCGCTTCGTGGTCCTCTTCTAGTCCTGCCAGCCAAGTGCTGGGATTGCAGGTGTGTGCCCCCCTGCCAGGCCACACAGCACAATAAAACGTCAGTAGGCGGATTGTGCAGCCACTTTATGATTTGATTAACGTGATAATCATTCTACCTTGGGTGGAATGGACTGAGTGAGAAACAATAAGTTGATTGTCTTTAGTTGTACTTGAATTTCATTTCTCCAGTGATTTTGTGATTTTTTTCTTTAAAGTGCCATGTTAAAAAAAAATTAGTGAGATTGTATTAAGCTAAGTTTCCACTGACAAAAATGTTATTCTACATGTATACTACAGTAATATGTGGCCCAATGCTAAATGCAGTTAAATATTTTAATAGTTACTGATTTGAAATGACTATAATTAGGCATAAGCATGTTTACTTAATTTAAAGAGGACTCTAAATATCCAATCTAAGTCCTTTCAGAATGTTTAGAACCTGCAGGTGGTTCCAAGTTGATATGGTCTGGGTATCTACCACAAAGATTAAAAGGTTCTGTTTAGACATTTGGGTAGCATGAGTATTTTTAATTGTTAATGAACAGTCCACAGTGCAATAATGGAAAAAGTCTGCAAATCATCCATGAAGGCAAGAAAGAAAAACTCTGGTATACTTCGCCTTCAAACTCTACTTTCACGTCGTTAGCATAATCTAAACAGCTGAGGAAAAGGAGATTTTCTTAATATTTTAATATGAATATTTTATCATTCAAAACTTTCTCAAAACTAGTTCTTTGCATACTTTCAGGTAAGTAAATCAGAATTTACTTTCCATTTCCTTAATATGATACTTATATTTTTAGTTTTTCAACTTAAAAATAGACTTTATTAAATATCATTCTTTACCCAAGTGTTCATTGCAGATTCTTCCAAAGAGGTTTCTTCTAGGTGTGACTAAAGGGATAGACATTCTTAAGGTTTTCAGTAGATAGCGTAAATTGTCTTTCCTTCACTTGGCAAACTAAGCCGGTGACTCTGTGTCAGAGGCTGTGCATGATGAATATGAATAAGAAATAGTTTTTGTCTTCAGAAGTCTTTTTTGCTTTGACAGAGGGAAATAAGGTTTCATTTCTAATGACCCTTCAAAGATCTTTAGTAAATTTGTGAAATCAATTTAAGTCACAAAATCAAATTTAATACTTAATGAAATTACAATGTAGTTGGGCCAGGTTAGTGTTGCTGACTTTTAAAAGCAGGTCTGTTTAATCATTGGGTAAGGTTTTGATTCCAAGTATGTAGTGACAGATAGGTGTATATATAATAAAGGATATACCACACACAGTTGTGTCTCTCAGTATTTCTAGTGGACAGATTGGCTCCAGGAACACTCATAGATAACAGATTCCTTGTGTAAAATGTTTATTTAACTTTTATTCATTATTCATTTTATATGTCCTTTGAGTGGAATGGTTTAGTATTTGCATATAATCTATGCATATCCTCTTGTGTTCTTAAAATCATCTGTAGGTTACTTATTAATAGATATTAGATGTTAGGGACTACTAAGAAAAGAATATATAATAGAATTTTCAATTGTTGATTGGTTAAATCAACAGATGGCAGCCAGGCGGTGGTGGCGCACGCCTTTAATCCCAGAACTTGGGAAGCAGAGGCAGACGGATCTCTGTGAGTTCGAGGCCAGCCTGGGCTACAGAGTGAGTTCCAGGAAAGGCACAAAGCTACACAGAGAAACCCTGTCTCGAAAAACAAAAAAAATAAAAAAAAAACAGGTGGCGAGTTTATAGCAATATAGCTGTGTGTGTGTGTGTGTGTGTGTGAGAGAGAGAGAGAGAGAGAGAGAGAGAGAGAGAGAGAGAGAGAGAGACAGACAGATCCAACCAATTAGAATCTAGGTGACTTTTGACTTAGCCAGTGCATATTGTCAATGTAGGAGACAAGTTTAAAGTTGTATCTTTATTGTGTAGATATAGTATATGGCTTCATTGCAAACTGAAGTGAAGATGTTTATGGTTTTAAAATATCTCATTACCTTTATTTTGTGTACTCCTGCATGCATGTGAGTAAATACCATGTCATGTGTATGGAGGTCAGAGGCCAGCTTTCTGCAGTCGATTTTCCTTCCACCCTGGAGGTCCCAGGAGTCAGACTTGGGTCACTAGGCTTGGTGGCAGGAGCCTTTGCCTCTGGAGCCATCTCACCTGCCCTGAAGCATAGCAGAAGTCCTTCCATTCAGCCACAACCACGCCTGCATGCCTAAGGTTAAGTGCTCACTCTCATTTGAGGATGCTTTTGTCTTTTTCCTTCGCTATGAAGGAAAAGGCTGTTAGGAAGAGCTTAGTTCCTATATAGAGTTTAAATTCCTGATTCTCTTGGAAGAGACAAATGGAAACAGCAAAATGTAGCTAAAGTATGTAAGTCCAATTTTATCAATAAGATTGAGGTTATAAAGACTAGGGACATGGTTCAGCATCTGAGCTTGGTTCCTAGCACCCATGTCAGGTGGCTCATGACCCCTGGGCAACTCCAGCTGCAGCATACCTAAAACCCTCTGCTGGCCTTCTTCGGTACCCGTACTCACATGCACACATCCCCACACGGACGTACACATGCTAAAAACAAAATAAGTTCTTTTTAAAGTTTGACACTAATTTCCTGCTCATTTTTAGTTTTTTCTTTACTTTCCACAACCTGTTTTCCTTATTTTGACATGACTTGGAGTCAGGTTTTGGGAAGCAGTTCCATTTCATTGATTCTCCACACTGGGAAGCCCAGCCTCCCAGCCTGAGTCCTCCTGTGTCCTCCTGTGTCCTCATGCTATCCTCCTGTGTCCTCCTGTGTCCTCATGCTATCCTCCTGCTCTCTCTTCTCCACTGCTGCTTCTCCGCTGCGGTACTGAGTGCAGGCCTTACGCTCCTCCTACCTCCTCCTTCTCTCTCCTGTTCTCGTCTGAGAAATGGGAGCACTAAGTTGTTCTTTGAGGGAAACATCTAGACGGACCTCAGCAGTTCCTCCTTTCAGATCTAACTAGATGTGCTGCTTCCATCTGAAACTGCCGTAGGTATAAAAACAGACTGGCATGCATGGAGATGAGAAGGTTTTTCTCCTCGTATTCTGACTTTACAGTGCACAGGGCACTGTTAGGATGGAAGAATTTGCACTTAATGAGAAGTGTATTTGGGGCTACTCTCAAATTATATGAAAGAAATTCCTGAACCTTAGCTTAGGTAGCTTGACAACAGTAAGTTCAAATTTCATTGAACATTAAAACTTACAGTGTGGTGGTATTGTGTTCCCCAAAATATTGTGCACTCTAATAAACTTATCTGGGGTCAGAGAACAGAACAGCCACAATATTAAACATAGAGGTTAGGCAGTGGTAGCACACGCCTTTAATCCTAGCATTCCAGAGGCAGAGATCTGCCTGGATTTCTGTGAGTTCAAGGCCATACTGGAGACAGCCAAGCATGGTGACTCACACCTTTAATCCCAGGAAGTAATGGCAGGAGGCAGAAAGGTATTTAAGGTGTGAGGACGAGGAATTATGGCCCGGTTAAGCTTTCAGGCTTTCAAGAAGCAGTTCAGCTGAGATCCATTTGGATGAGGACTCAGATGCTTCCAGTCTGAGGAAACAGGATCAGCCGAGGAATTGGCAAGATGAGGTAGCTGTGGCCTGTTCTGCTTCTCTGGTCATTCAACGTTCACCCTAATACCTGGCTCAGGTTTGATTTTATCAATAAGACCTTCTAACAATTTGTGTTATATCTGGGCTCTGGGTTTATTTTTATTAATAAGAACTTTAAAGATTCATGCTACATTACCGACTGAAGTGCAAGCACAGTTGTTAGACTTGCAGTGGGGTGTGTGTCAGGAAAGAGTATCTGGAGGCTGTGGCATCTGCTGCATACGGTGAAGAAAGGTGCTCTGGTGCACATTGCCTGTGGAGTCTGTCGTGCTAGTTTATGTATTTTGATTCTAGTTTGTGCTTGATTTTGACAGCTTTGCCAGTTGAACAGGGATAAGTTTTTATCTTTTGCATGGATCTGACTTTTTTACTTTTCTATTTTAAATTCAACTTTAAATTTCCTCTAAACCTTAAAATCAAAATTATAACTTAATTCTAAATGAATTCCTGCAAATTTTAGGCTAGATTTCAGCACATGTGTACTTGGTACCTGTAGAGGTCAGAAAAGGCCATTGGATCCCCTGGAACTGGAGTTATGGGTGGTTACATGCTGCCATGTGAGTATTGGGAATCACACCCAAGTCCTTTGCAGGAGCAAATCCTCAGCACACAGGAGACTGAGACAGGAAGAGTTTGAGGCCAGCCTAGGAATGTAGTGAGACCCGATCTCAAACTTTGCTCCACCTTCCCCCCAATTTCCCATGAAATCTTAACCATAGTCCTCTGGTAGTCATGTTATATATGTTTTGGAAAATAGTGTTTAAGTATCTTTCATGTTCAGGAAATTACATGTTATAATGTAATTATAGACATAATGACAAATTTAAATGAAAATGCTTTGGCTATAAACCAAAATATACTTATTTTTGTAGCATAGATGTCCCCTACCAGACATTTGGTTTTTAACAGGGAAGTACTTTTAGGAAGGTCCTCTGCCGCCCTTTTTAAAGTTCTGGGTAATTTCATTTTGGCTTTTATAGCAATTCTAATTGCTTGGTGTTAAACTATTGGAAGAATACATTTTTTAAAAATGTATAGAGTATGTGCATATGATCTGTGAAAGGAAATTTTCCCTTTAAGGACCTGGGATTTATGCTTTTATTTACCTCCTTCCTGCAAATAGTTATAAATTTGACAGCCAGAAAGGAAATTAGAATTACATTTGGGAAATGCAGGTAGAAATGATAATAGGTGCATCTATGGGTCAGTTAAATTATTGACATTGATGGAGTGAGGTAGCTCTCCATATTATGGAAAATATTGATATTGAAGCCAGGTGTTAACAAATCCCATTTTGGGATTAAAGAGCCGTAGTTATATGGTTTCTGCTTCCAGATAAATCATTGATTTTATATTACCCAGAATTAGAGTAATTAGAGTCACTATTACTCTCCTCCTCTTCTTCTTTTTTCCCCCTATAATTTTGAGTTTAAATAAGAATCAGAATGTTTAGTTTTTTATTTAAAACATTTTTAAATCCACGTCTTTAATGCCATTCTGTTGGAAAAGTAGAACATTTTATTTTTATAATGTCTTTGGATTCCTAGAAAGTATCTGTGTGAAGAACTAGAATTAAGATACAGGTTTACAGATTATACCTTGTTTTGTTTCTCTCCCATTACTGTTTGTTTTTTTTTTTTTTTAACTAATTGAAGGTTCCAGCATCATTTCTCAACAGTTCAGATTATTGTTAGCATTTTCACCATAAAATGTTTTAATTAGGATCTGTATATGATACTTTTAGACATAATGCTTTTGTATACTTAATAGACTGTAGCTAGTAAAAACATGACTTTACATGTAGTGAACAATAAAAAATTGTGTGACTTTCTATTTTCATTTTATTACAGTAATCTGGAATCAAACTATAATCTTGAATTACATACTATCCTTGCATATTCTATGTAGAGTGGTGTAGGTAAAGTCTCATTACACCATCGAGATACCAATGTAGTCTGCCAGTGGGACATAGAGTTCTGTTAATGTCTTGGCAAACATTGGTACTGTTAGTACTTTTAATTTGATAATTGTTAACGCTTTGGATTCCATTATGAGAGAGTGATTATCATTATGAGCTATAAGCTCATAAATGGGGTGAAAATTTAAGAGTTACTGCTTCAGTATTAAAATTTCAAATATTTACTTATTAGCCAAGCATGATAATGCATACTTTTAATCCCAGCACTTTGGAGGCAGAGATAGGGTTCCTGAGTTCAAGGCCTGCCTGGTCTACATAGCAAGTTCCAGGACAGTTGAGACTACACAGAGAAACTCTGTCTCAAAAAATAAAAGAAAAGAAAACAGAAAATTTACTTATTAAACCCTTAAGGCTGGCATAGAAGCAATAATTCCCGGAATAATAGCTTCACTGTGTAGGAGTCATTTAAATACACATTGAATATCCCTAATCCAAGTTCAGAATCTGAAATGGGGTGCTAACCAGGTACAGTTTCAATTCCAAAAGCTCTGAAATTGGAAACACTTTTGGATAAGGGCCATTTAACCTGTTGTTACATTATGGGAAACAAGGCAGTATAATAATATATTATACAAATTTTAATACTGTAGAACATTGGTCACACATACAAACAGAATTCTTGATGTTTGAAACATACTGAGCTGGCATTATGACCCCGCCGCCAATCTTTCCTCTGCCACATATGCTTACACTGAAAAATATGATGTGCAGAAATAGAGCTAAAATCACACATAAATATTATGACAATGTTTGGGCAAAAGCCTCTATCTTCATGTTTAGAAATGATTGTAATTTCTATCTTGAGAGATTGTTGTGGGACTCCATAGCCTTAGTATCTTAGGACACCTGGTATGTGGTATTGTTAGCTGTGGCTGCTGTTACCTGATCAGTGTATAGGGAGATTTGTGTGAGTATGTTCATTAGGACATTGTTTATAGTTGTAGAAAACTAAGGACATTCTAAAAGTGCAATGTCTTCAAGGTGCATCATCTCTGTGATAAGCTCTTTAAAGATTAATATTTTGCATTGGAGAATGTTGTGGAGATACTGAGGTAGATAAGTAGGCATCTAAAATATGACCGATGAAAAAGGAAACACAGAGCTTTATCTACCTTTTGTAAAAACAAAAGAGCTAAACATTTTAGCAAATTGTGACAGGCAAACTTTTGCAGGCTGTCAAGAGACTGTAGAGTCCCTGGGAGCAGCCCCAAAGGGAGGATTCACACCCACTTTCCACAGATCTCACTGAGTACAAAGGAGTTTGACTGTAGGCCAACAAGGCAGGAAAGAGCCTCAGGTGAAGGTGTGGAGGAGGGGAACAATGGCCAATGTGGAAGGCACTTACCTGGGCTCTTCTTTTCTGGAGGACAAAGTTTAAAAACCCCCAAACACAAAAAAAATCTTCTGGGATCTCTATGAGAGATCCTCTACTACTCAGAGAATCCTTGGAAAAGCCCTGTGCTTGGTGTACAGTAACTAAGGAACTACCAGTGACAGATATTGAACAAGAACAAAGAAATACTTTATTTACGTCACCACTGTTAGTCAAGAAAGCACCCTATGTACTGAGGTGAGGGTGAGTGTGTAGCATGAAGAAAGACCTCAGGCACAGGCTCTGGGCAAAGGCCTAAAGCTTGTCAAGGAGCAAGAACTGAAAACGAAAGACTTCAGTCACCCAGTACTCAGTCTCAGCCCGGTGGGAATGCTGAATTTTCACCCACTGTTGTACTGAAGGTAACTCTAGCAAAAAGAAAACAAGACAGCTCGACCTCTGGATGGATTAGAAGAGTCATTCCTCTGCACTGACATCTTTATGGGGCATGCCCATTCCTAAATGTAGATACTGTTTATCTCTGTCTCTGTCGTATTATATAAGGTGTCTGACTTTTAATCAAAAATAGCAAGAAGAAGTACATCAGCACTCTGTCAGGAGACAAAGCAGTCAACAGAATGAAGCTTAGATACAATGTCGATGTTGGAACGAACTATCAAAGAATGTGTAATAATGGCACTAAAGGTTCAAGTGGACAAGATGGGCAACATGTATCAACAGGGGGAGATAGCTAGCAGAGTTGAAAATTCTAAGACAGAATTAAATGGATACACTAGGCTCAAAAATCAGGACCAGAGGTGAAGAATGCCTTTAATAGCTTTCCAGTAGAGTCAGAAAAACTGAGGGAAAAAAAAACACCTCATTGTATTTGGGCTGGGGAGATAGTTCAGTGTTTGCTCTGCAAGCCTGAGCTCTGCATCATGAGTGTCTATAAACCCCGGACTCCTATGGTGAGATGGGAGGCAGACACAGGAGAACCTCCGGAAGCTCATGAGCCCCTAGCCTGGTGTATGGAACAGAAAAATAATAAAAGAGACTGCCTCAAGCAAGGTGAGAGATGTGGACCAGTGACCAAGGTTGTCTTCCGTCCTCCATGTGCGCATGCGTGTGAATTCACGCACATTTAAAAAAGGTTTAGTGAATTTTACAACAAAGCAAGTAAAGGTAATTAAAAAGAAATAAAAAGTCTATTGGACAAGAAACGACAGAGGAATATCTAGGCGCTGTGGGCAGTCTCAAAGTCTCAAATAGTTAGTATACAGAAGTGGAATCCTGGAAAAAGAGAGGCAGAGAGGGTAAGAGGGGGAATAGGGAGATGGGGGCCTTTGGATATAAAACATCAGAAGAATCAATGGTTAACTGTTTTTTCAAAAATAACTGGCCACATCTTCAAGAACCTCAGAAACACTGTAGAATAAATATTCCTGTCATCAGACACCCTCCCAGATAATCAAGTACTTAGAAAAACAAAAGATAAGTAAAAAATGTTCAAGCTACTCAGAAGACCCAGAAAAAACAGGTATATTAGGTACTGATAATAAAGAATTATGGCAAGATTTCTGATCAGAAATTATGCAAAGTAGAGCACAATAAGATACTATTTTTAAAGTACTGAAAGAATTCAGTAGAAAAAGTTTTTTGAAATGGAGAGCTAGAACCTGTATCACAAAAATGAAGAAAACTCATTCCCACTTTGTTCCCACTATAAGAAATATAAAAGAATTTCTCTATGCAGAAACATTGTGATAACAGGAAGAAATTTGGACCCATGCAGAAATTGGGGTCCTGGAGATGGGACAAGTAAAGGTAATTAAAAACACATTTTAAAAGATTTATTTGTATTTTCAACTCTGGGTATGTGTGTGCACATGTGAGTACCTACAGAAGCCAGGGCATCGGGTCCCACTAGAGCTAGAATTGCCGGTGGTTGTGAGCTGTCTGATGTGGGTGCTGGGAATACCAGCCACATTTTTTCTTACTTTTAATTGCACTAAAAGATAATTGTGTAGCTGGGCACAGTGGCACTCATCTGTATCCCAGTACTATGGAGGCTGAGTGAGACAGGAGGATGTCAAGTGGGAAGCCAACTTGGGCTTCATAGACCTTATCTCCAAAACCAAAAATGGAACCTGAATTGTCTAAGTAAACAGTAACCACATATTGGAAGTTTATACCATATGTAAAAATATTTGATGATAGTATGAAGAATGGGAGGAAATACTTTGATAATCCTGCTGTGAGGTTCTAATACCATGTATCAAGTTGTGTGCTATTATTTGAAGAACACAGCAGCTGGGTGGTGGTGGCACACGCCTTTAATCCTAGTACTCAGGAGGCAGAGGCAGGTAAATCTCTTGAGTTAGAGGCCAGCCTGGTCTACAGAGCAAGTTTTAGGACAGCCAGGACTACACAGAGAAACCCTATCTTGAAAAACCAAACAACAACAATAACAGCAAAAAGAATACCAGGATTAAAGAAACTTAACTATAAATCCTAAGACAGTTGTTAAAATAGATTTTTTTAAAAGTATAAACATACCTATAGTAAAGATAAGTAGAATCACAAAAATACCTTTTTAAAGACACAATGGAACAAAGAATGGAGAAAACAAAATTAACAGTATAGATTATAATCCAACCATAGGAAAAAAATGACATGCAATTAATACAATGTAAGACATTTAAATGTAGGTATGTAAGTTGGAAGAAAAATTATCAACTTAGTTGTAAAACATGCCTCAACTATGATATCTACAAGAGAGCATTTTAAATAAAATTCACAGAAAGATGACAATTAAAATATAGGAAAGGGGGGCTGGAGAAATGATGGCCCCGTGGTCAAGCACTTATTGTTCTTTTAAAATACTCAAGTCTGATTCTTAGTACCCACCTCTGACTCCCAGGTATTCAACATCTGGCAGCTCTGGGAAATTTCACACATGCCATGTACACTCACATACAGACACACATAATTTAAAATTACAACATATTTTTAGACAATGTTAACATGTCGTAAAGACAAAGACTCCTGGAAATATTCCAGATTAAATGATTTTTAAAGAACCAGGCTAAATGATGAAGTCTATGTTAGTCCCTGATATGTTCCTTTCCTTACCCTCCTTAGAGAAGCTGGCGGCACTCTACTGTAGGGAAGTCACCATATTGATCCCAAATTTAGTGTGAATATCCTATCAGCGTAGCAGACTAACTCCCAGAGCTTCTGAACTCAAGTGATCCTCCTGCATCAGCCTCCTTTACTGTAACTACAGGTGTGTGCCACTGTGTGCAGCCTCCTACAGACCTTGGAAGACAATTGTGCATAGACGATGACTGGATGAACCGACTAAATTAACATATAGGTTGGAGATTAGACAATCTAGATATTGTGCTAGTATAAAAACATAGATGATAATTGCACTACTGTTACTATGAGAGATTTCCTTGATTTATACTTAGTTGACCTTCTGTATTCATCATATTTGCATCTGTAGAGTCAACCAACCGTGGGTCAAAAATATTCTTTAAAAATGTGTCTCAGGGCTGAAGAGATGGTTCAGGGGTTAAGAGCGTGTACTGCTCCTCCAGAGGACCCAGGTTTGGTCTCCAGAACCCACTTCAGGTATCTCACAACCAAGTCTAACTCCAGTTCCAGGAGATCTGATGCCTCCTTCTGGCCTCCAAAGGTACCTGCACTCTTGTGCATGAGCTTGTGCACACACACAGTCACACACACAATTAAAAAACATACATATATATATATAAAGTGTGCCTGTTGCCAGGTGATGGTGGTACATGCCTTTAATCCCAGCACTTGGGAGGCAGAGGCAGGTGGATCTCTGAGTTTAAGACCAGCCTGGTCTACAGAGTGAGCTCCAGGACAGCCAAGGCTATACAGTGAAACCCTGTCTTGAAAAACCAAAAAAAGAAAAAAGAAAAAAGAAAAAAAATTGCCTGTACTAAAAATCTACAGACATTTTTGTCATTATTTTCTAAATGATATAGTACATTAACTTTTCATGGGTTGATACTGTATTGGATGTTGTAAGAATTAATTGAGGTGACTGAGTATATGGGAAGATGCATGCAGATTATATGGAAATACTATTACAAGATTTTATATAAGAGATTTGAGTATACCTGCATTTCTGGAGCTTTCTCTCATGAATATAAAGGGACATTTGTGCTTTTGGGTGAAAATATTGGATACCTTACCAATAAGTGGGTTTTGTTTACCCTCAGATAGTCTCAGGAAGAAAAGTTATGAGGGAAGACAGTGTAAGTACAAATGATCAAACATATGGGGCATCAAGGACATATCTGGATATTTCCTGTACCATTTGTGGTTTCTGTAACTTCGTAAATTTGAAGTTACTAAAACAAAAGTTTTAAAAATTATTTTACAAAACCCAAGAATGAGACCATAAATACTTAAATGTGTGCATTTAGTAAGCAACTTAAAGGAATGAGCGTGTCGGCCTCCAGGACAGTGCCTGTTTGCCTACTGCCTGCTGTAAACCACTGACCTCCTCCAACTTAACAGCCTCTCCTGACACGCAGTCTCCTGCATGTGCAGCAACATCCTTGTGTGCCTGCACATAGACTGTCAACCCTCCTTGTGCTATGAACAGTAAAATTATATCTAACCTAATCTCACGGCTTTGCCAGCACCCATGGAAAATAACACGTGTTTCTCCACTACTCTTTAGTCTCTACCCCTATCTCACGCTACTCCATTTTCCCTCTTTCATTCATTCATCTTTTCTCTTCTTCCCTTTGCCTCTCATTTGAGTGAACTCTGACTGAATGCACCAGTCTGTGAGAGCAAACACTGTTATATTCACCTTTATTCCCAAATGGAGTCAAGGGTAGGATTTCTTTATATGTTTCTGATGGATGATTAATATTATGAATGCTGGCTAACACACTGAACTTAAACCTCCAAGGGGGAAAATGACAGTTCTGTTTTAGGCTAGTGTTTAACTTACACAGATCAAGAGTGCCAATAAGGATCATAGACTTTTAAAGGTCTGAAGAATTTTGGAGATCATTTCAAGCTAAAGTCACTTTCCTAATATTATAGCTAGTGGAATGTACTATCACCAAAGAACTGATGACTAGTCTTTTTATTTCTTCTCACTGTAGTTATACTGGTAGTGGCTTTGTTGGGCTAGAAATAAACCTCTATACTGTTGCTGTCTGTTGAAAGTGACAGTCATAAGATGACTGGATTACCACTGATAAGTTAGTTTTACATCCTGTATATTTTGTGGAACCACAGCATTTGGGAAGTCATCCCCCAGTATCTATCCTTAAGACAATTACACTTGGCTCTCTCTGTCTTATAATAGAAGACAAGTATAACCTAGTGTAATAAAAGCTGTCACCAGAACCTTGGCCACACAGGCTCTGTGCTGGTGACTAGGACCATTTAGCTCCAGAACCTCATCTCTTGGGTTTATCTGCAGTTCTCCGATGTGCTGCCAACATGACCTAGGTTCTGTCACTTCACCCATTTGTGCTCTGCTTCCTCTGATTTGTAAAATGTGAATATAGTTGTAATGATCCCACCAGTTACTGGGAGATTAATGAACTGATAGATACGTAGCACTTCAGAGAGTACCTGATGTAAGTGGTACACATTTTGTATAATGTTGCTATTTACTCAAAAGATGGACAAGAGGCTATAATGTTTTCCTTGTAACTTGTCAGCCAATAACAAGGATCATTAGTTGATTCAGGTCATCACCTTCAGAGGGGTTAGTTTTGCGCTTATTTGTAATTTTAAGGGTATACTCCCTTTCAGAGTTTATACTATCTAATTGTTTTTACCAATGCCTATTATGATTCGGTTTTCTTTCCACTTTTGTTCTTTATGTGACTTGTCTGTGTTATGTGGATTTTGTGTGTTACATTTTTAAAGCCAGATATATATATATATATATATAGTGATATTTTAGTGGCTTTTAAATCTTTAGTTTCATGAGTCTGTGCAATGGAAATGAGGATATGTAAATTTTGAGATGTGCACTTAAAAAGTTATGTAACATAACCTTGTGCTTGATTATAAATTCCCACTTTACCCATTTTAAGCAACATTCATATGTGATCTTTTACTAGAATACAATTATTAAAAGTACTTGACCATATGAATGCAAGTATGACCATACGTTGCTTTAAGGATAAATGATCACCCAGTAACGTGGTCTAAGTAAAATATTCTCTCTTTTAATTATGTAGTCCTCCTCGCCATCCTCATCACAGCCTCATTCTAGCCACTGCAGAACGAAGGCCTCATCATTGTGTCACCATGCATCCCTGCCCTGGGTCAAACGTAACCATGTAGGCCCTGCAAAGGCTACCAGTCCATCTCTCCGTCTTCGTCGCTGGCGACCCTTCTTACGCCTGCCATCTTTGGGTCTCCATTCTGTTGTAAGTGTAGTCAACCTTCCATCTCTTCTCCCAGTGACAAGGGCAGTCTTTTTGTTTGTGTGTTTGTTTTCCTTAAATGCCTCCAGTCTTTAAAGTGCTTTTCTCTTGGTTCACTCAACCATTAGCTTTTTCTACCCCAATAAGATTGCAAGCATACCTCCATGCTCTGCAGTCTAGCTTGACTTTTGCCCGTGCCTTGGTGAACATCCGTCTTTCCACTCCATATCCTGTGAATGTAAGGAGATGTGCCTGTTGATGAATACTGATTGGCATTTGTGATAACACTTACTTCCTATGAATTGTTAAAGTGAGTGTGTGTTTCCTTACCCTTCAGCTTTCTGATTTCACTTAGATAACTTAGGTCAACAAATGCTATGTACCCTGAGTTCTTTGCCATCTATTCCTTTATTATTATTTTTTTCATATTTCTGAGCATGACTAGTCTCTTGCCATGCTCTGGGTCATTTTACTTACTCTGTCCTCAATCTAAATCCTTCATGGTGTAGTGTGTTGCATCTAAGCTATTTTATTCCTTGATGTGGCTCAGGGACTTGGTTTAATCTTGATCCAATCTTTACTGCCAATTCAGTTTCTAACGATCTTTTCCAAGTAGGAGGCGGAGAGTTGCTCCTTGTATATTAATATAGGCGTCCTACAAATTTTATTTCTCTTGTAAGCTAAAAGTATCAGCCAACTATTATAATATGCATATACATATGGCCTGAAATAGCCAAGTTGATAGAATTCCAATAGTTCTCATACATTAAAATAAACTGCAGAATTAAGCAACCATGCTCTTGTCTTTGTGATGTTCTAAGCCACTGAAGGCAATGACTGTGGTTTGACAGAGCCCATCTAGAAAAGCAGTAACTGAAAGCTTTGGTGTGTGCCATACATCCATAGGAACCTGTTATTTCTATAAATCATTACAGAGCTTGAATCAAGAAGTCTAAATATGTGTACATTTTAACATTTAAAAGCAGTTAAATGTCAAATATCCTCTCTTCCCCCTCATTTACCCTTTTAAAGCTGTCTTCAAACTATCAAGTCCACAGTTGCCTTTAAGCGTTTGCTTCCACCAAGTATCAGTATGGTTATCACACAGTTTCCATTTGTGCTGAATATCAACAGACTGCTTATTAGTCTCTCTCTCTCCTTTCTCTCCTTCTCTCTCTCCTCTCACCAGATTGCAGCATTTATTTGTCATTTTTATTCATCCATCCATTTGATATTTGTGCTTCTCTGCTGTGCTATGTACTATTTGACACAGTGAGAAATAAAGGTGAATTAGAAGAACAGAGTGCAATCTAATACATTCTGATCAGGGGACAATTCATTTAATTCTAAGCATGAATAATTTCTTCTGTATTTTAAAATTCTAAACATAAATGAGCATGTTATTTGGCATTTCCAGTTTTATGTTTTTGTGTATTGTTGTTTGTTGCTGCATATTAGTTCCATTGCCTTATCACTTTGTAAACATTTCCATAGCCTAGTGCTTAAGAACATGGACTGGAGCTGCACTGCATGAGTTGTAGTCCAGGGGCCATCACTTGTTAGTCATCACATGTGTTACTTGGCACCTTCCTACTCTGTATTCTTAAGTGTAAGATGCAAATGAGCATATAAAGCTACCTGACTGGGTTTATGTGATCAACTGGCCAATACAAATACAGCATTCCATTCATGCCTGCTATAGATTAAGTGCCTTATAATTATACCTTAAACCTTTTTCTAATGTGAAATTTATATGTAGTAATTATTGAGTGCATTGGTAATTTATTTATATCACTTTTTAGTTCTTTGGGATTAATGAGAAGCCTTCTAAATTGAGGATTCAAAAGGTAGAAAACTGTAGGCAGAACTTACCGGTCTCTAGCTTCTGTTTTTCATGTGTGTGGTAGTCGTTTGCTGACTCTTTTTGGACAGGAAGACATGCTGGAACTTGTTGCTTGCTTACTCTTGGATTTCCTGGAATACTTGTTGGGCAGTTGAATGATTGCAGACGTTAGACTCTCAGACTAATGGAGTTAGTTGGTCAAAGGATAAAGCTGACCAGAAATAATGAGGTTTTGAGGAAAGTTGAAACATTTACCTTTTATGACAAGTCAGAAGGCTTTTCATACTGCTTTTTGTTTTAAGACAGGATCTCGCTGTACAGCTCAGGCTAGCCTCAAAGTCTTTATCATCCAGCCTTAGCTTGTCAAGTGCTGCGATTACAGTCAAATACACCTGGCTTGAGATTTGTATTTTAATGTTCACTTTTACTTAAAAGGGACATTGATACATTAGATTTGATACTTGCTTTTGTTTGTGATGATGTATTAATATTATAACAATATATAAGGTTTATGTAGTGCTTAACAGTTGACAGATATTTTCACAATCTCATTTAAACTTCAAGGGGGTGGGGCTGGAGAAATGGCTCACTGGTTAAAAACACAGGTTGTTCTTTCAAAGGACCAGGGTTCAATTCCCAGTACCCGCATGGTGGTTTACAACCTTCTGTAAATCCAGCTGGGGGATCAGACACTCCCTTCTGGCCTCTGCAGGCACTGTGTGCACGTGGTACACAGACATGCATGCAGGAGAAACATGCAGACATGTGAAAGAAAAATAAAGTTAACAAATGAAAATAGATAAATAAAACTCCTGATGCAGTTGACTACAGTTATAAGCTTAATATTCATTTAAACCTCAAAACAGATAGGAAACTCAAAGCTCCCAGGGATTGGGTTCCACATTCAAGTCCCCAACTCCAGTTGAAGTTTTTTTAACCTCTAGTGACCTTGCACTTTACTGGCAAATATGAAAAATGGAAGCTATATGATGTTTAGTTCTTAAGGGAAATTGTTCAGGTAAATCATTTATGAAAACAATAACTCAAAGGCTTCAGATACTTGATATTCTTTAAAAACTGTCTTACTGTCAGTATAATAAGATTCTCAGTTAAGGAATTCCTTGCAGCATTTCTGTTTTGTAATGAATTTATAATGATTTGCCTTGGCTCAGCCTTGATAAGACCAGATTCTCTTCTAGTCACTGATAAAATGATACACGATTGAAAAATCACAAGTATTTTTTTGACAGGGAAGTAAAGAAATCCATTATCATTGCCTTTAAATATGCGAAGAACTATTAGATTTAAGAAGGACTAGGCTTTTGTTCAGCATAATGGAAAACATGAGGCATATTTTAGCCTCAATAAGAGACATGACTCTACAAAACTGTCAAATTAGTGGAATAGATTGTCTCAAAGCTTCCTGGAAGTTCCTTGTCATTAGAGGGGCCTGTAGTAAAGAGGGGTACAGTAACAGAGTGATGAAAACTATGTAACTTTGATTCGTACCAACTGTGGAATTCTTTAGTTCTAGGCTAAAATGTATGAGAGTTAGTTTGCGTATCAGTTTGTGAAGACTTTCTTTCACTCATAACTCAACGGAAATAATTTCAGAAGAATAAGATTAAATAAATCATTATGTCAGTAAACATTTAGAGACATTCTGTATGCCTTACAAAATACAGTAGTAATGAATAAAAAGTAATGGTTATTCTGTAACTTTAATTTCTGCATCAAAACATTCACATTTAACTATTGAAAAATATATAATTATTTGAAGGTGAAACCTTTTGAGTTCTAAGATAACTGTGTTACTTAAAATATATTAGGTAATAAAAAGCATAATTTGATTTCAGCTACTTGGAAATTTTTGCTTCATACAATTGAATTTCCGTATGTATTTAGCTGTGATTGCGCTTCATTTCAGTTTATTTAGAATTGGTAAATAGCTAACACATTTAATATATATCATAAAATGCCAATTTCTGTATTAACTTTACCTAAGTGATTCAGATGTCTAAGAAATGTGAATATTGCTTGTGTAAATTGAGTTTGATAAGCTTAGGAAAATGGAGGTATAGTTTAAATAGTAAATTGTTCATTAAAAGTGAAAGAAAAGAAAGAAATATAGGTTACAGCTTATTGTATTTATTTTTTTCTTTTCTCTAGTTAATAATCATTAGGACTATTTCCTTGTATCTATTCATTTATAAGCTGTTTGAATCTAGAATGATTGTTTATACTGCATTGTTCAAAACATGAGATTTTTAAGTTCAAGCAATAGCCCACTCTGGTGTCCTAAATTTAACTTCAAAAGAGTTCCTAATGTCAAGAATTAAAATGTCTTAACATTCATATTTTGAAGTTTTAAATCAGTTCAGTCATTCATTTCACTAAACGGTGTACATTGTGCATATGCTGTGCACATGTACAGCATCTTATGCTGGACAGTGAGGTTTCCAAGTTAAACAAAATGTTCAGTTTCCAGATTAGGTGAGACTGAAAGATGTGTTTTCCTTGTTGATGGTGAACATGGTGTCACAAACATACACATGGTCACTGTGCATCAATCATATCAGTAATTGGCTTTGAACAATATTGGATAAATGTTGTCTTCTGTCAGTTGATATTATTTATGTACACTTATTTGTACTTGATTGATTTGTTTAGCTACTAATGTACATAATATATTTTTTCCTCCTATTCTAGGCACCAAGTATAGATGAAAAAGTAGATCTTCATTTTATTGCGTTAGTTCATGTAGATGGGCATCTCTATGAATTAGGTAAGAACTATTTTAATTTATCCTGGGGAGAGAAATGACCAGGCTTTATTTGTTGTAGATGGGACTGTTCCCACTTTGTTTACTGAAATTGATAGAGAAACAGTAAATGTACTGTATAATCAGCGATTTTAAAAGTGATGTTGTCATTGAAAGTGAGAGAATTGATAGAGAAGACAGTAAGTAACATCTAAGATGTTTGAAAACAACAGTGAGAAAGAAAGAGTTGTAGTAAAAACTCAATGGGGATGGGGAGTGCTGGAGAGAAGCTTCAGCAGTCAAGAGCGCTGGCTGCTTTCTAGAGCTCCCAGGTCCAATTTCCATCACTACATGGTGGCTCAAAAGGGTCTGTAACTCCAATTCCAAGGGATCAGACACGACACCCTCTTCTGGCTTCTGCAGGCACCAGGCATGCATATGGTGCACAGACATATATGTAGGCAAAAGACTCACATATAAAACAAAGTAATAATCAAAACAAAATCCCTCACTGAGCAGTGGTGGTGCACGCCTTTAATCCCAGCACTCAGGAGGCAGAGGCAGGTGGGCAGATCTCTGTGAGTTCAAGGCCAGCCTGGGCTACAGAGTGAGTTCCAGGACAGGCTCCAAAGCTACACAGAGAAACCCTGTTTCGAAAAACCAAAATTAAAAAACAAAAACAAAACCCCTCAATTTGGTTGGTCAGATTATTCTCTGAGCCTAAAGGCTAATGGGGAAGGTAGAAGGAAAGATATACATCAAAGGTAAGCTTAGGCTGGAGGTGGATCAGAGGTTAAGAGGACATACTGTTCTGGCTTAAAACCTAAGTTCAGGTCCCCGGCACCTATATCAGGCAACTCACAACCTCCTATGACTCCAGCTCCAAGGGATATTGTACCCTCCATCAGTCTCTATATGCTCGTGTTCATGCACAGGTGCATACGCATACACACACACACACACACACACACACACACACATACACACACACACACACACATTAACATTTTAAAAATATATAGAACTATATGTATTTGAGACTATTGAGATTAGAGTTTTTCAAGTGAGTTTAAAGAAATCAAGAAATGTAAAGAAAGCCATAGTCTTAGAAGCATTGTAGAGAATTGAGGTGGGTGCAAAACAAATAAATATGCACAGTTGCTGATTCCTTCAGCAGAAATTGACATTACCCCAATATGAATGACATTAATGGTCCCGATAAGTTCAAAAAGAATGTTGAGCAAGCTGAATAATTCATACTGAATTTGTGAATAAGAATACAAGTTTTAAGAAAACAGTTATTTAAAATCACTATTGGTTCTTGGGATTGTACCTAGGACCTCATATATGCGAGGCAAGCAGTCTGCCACTGTGCTCTCCATCCTGTGTAATCTTGTTTTTAAGACCATCTGATGCAGGTGATTCCTACAGGACAGTTGCTTGGCAATGTTACTTACTTACTCTTCACTAAGTTGTGAGGTTAACTGATGAAAAGGACCAAGTTCTTTCTGGTTTTTAATAATCATTTTTTTTTTCCTTGAGGCCTCAGTAAGTTCCTAGCATATTTAAAAACGAATCACTCCTTCTGGATAAATTAGCAGATTGGAGTTCAGTGGTGAATTCCAAGTAGACAGAATAAGCAGACTTAAAATATTCTAACTGATGTATTACTGCCTTTTAAAAGTAAGCTTGAAAAATTGTATTTTGGAATAATTTTGGATATTTATGGAAATTAGAAGTATAGTATATAGAGCTTCCATTTACTTTTCTCCTAGGTTTGTCAGATCCTGTTAGTGTTTCTGAAACATTGGAAAATGTGTTATAGACATGATGCTGTAGTATCCTTTAATAGCTCTTTATGTATTTCCTTAAAGAGGTGGATACTTTTCTGTATGACTGCCATATGAAATCAACATTGATGCATTCGTGCCTAAAGATCTGGTTATGTGTTAATCATAGTAATGCCATTTAGAGGTTCTGAAGTCAACCCAGGACTATGGCCCTGTTCTGTGTCTTTGTCTCCCTGAATCCCAAAAGTTCTTCAACCTTTTATTGTCTTTCGTGTCACTGACATTTATTTAAGACGATAGGACAGGTCCTTTTAGGTTTTCCTTCAGTCTGGGTTGTCTGCTCTGCCCTCATGATTTATGCGTTTTGGGGCACAAGTATAACAAGAGTGACGCTGCACTCTGCCTAGTGCGTTGGGTCAGAAGGCCATTTGCCCGTTTCTGTCATTTTTGATGATGTTAACTTTTGTCACTTGGTTTAGTTAATATCTGGCTGGTTTTTCTACTACAATGCTAATTAGTAATTATTCTATGTTTTGTTATCCTTCTCTTCTTTTTAGATAGGGTGTAACTATATAGCCCTGGCTATCTTTAAAATCACAGAGATATGCCTGCCTCTACCTCCCAAGTTTTGAGTTTAAAGGTGTGTGTCACTGTGCCTGGCCAGTGGTTACCATTCTTAACAAATATATAAAAATAGTCCAGGCCTGGCGGTGCATGCCTGAGATCCTAGTGCTAGGGAGGCTGAGGCAGGACGATCGTAAGTTCAAGTCTTACCTGGGTTGCAGAGTGAGCTCAAGGCCAGTCTGCTCAATGTAGTGAGTTTCTACCTCGCATTAACAAGGATCAAGGATAGAGCTCAGTGAGTGTTTTCTAACATATTTGGTGCACTTGGGTCAGTCCCCTACCTCACAACATCAGTAGCAAAATTCAACTGAAGGTTGGCTGTCCATCCCCTGTGTTATCTTTGCTCTAAACTGATGTTAGAATGAAATAGTATATTGTTTTGTTGTGCTCATTTTCTTTGACATCTCAAGATCAATTATTTAATATTTACTCTTAATAGGTTGATTGAAATTCTACATTATTTTAAGCTTCTGCCTGTAAATGAAAATTATTCAGGAAAGTTTATTGCTTCACTAGAGCCTAATAAGATATCAGAATATAAATGATAGAACCCTGGGAAATATACACATTATTTATTACTGTTATGGAGGGGAAACCTGCATTGTTTTGCTTTTACATAAAAATTAAAAGGTGAACAATACAGTTGTGTGGGGTAGACTATAATGCATATAATCTGTTCTTCCAGCAGTGGGACAGAGGGGCTATTGAGGAATGAGCAGCTGTCATAAGACTATTTCATTATTGTGTTTATTTGTTTTTGAAACAGGATCTCTCCATGCTGGAAGTTATAGATTTGGATATAGATCAGTTCACTTAATTAGAATTGGCTTTTGTCATTGTGGACTTTTTTATAATGTTGAAAAGTACTAGCTTATTGAAGATGATTGTGAATTTGCATAAATAGTCCTAGGTTGATGGAATTGTTGCTTTGTGTTATTTTCATTGATAGTATTCAATTAAGCCCCAGTTGTATGTCTTTTTCATTAATAAAATTATGCCATTCTTACATAAAATCTTCTGATTTAGCTTTTTAAAGTTAAAAAAGTGCTTGTATTTTTAGGAGTAAAAATGATTGCTGGGCAGTGGAGGCACATGCCTTTAATCCCAGCACTCAGGAGGCAGAGGCAGACACATCACTGAGTTTAAGGATGGCCAAGGCTACATAGAAAAACTCTGTCTTGAAAAAATCAAAAAAAAAAAAAAATTTTTTTTTTTTTTAAATTATGGGCCAATTGGGCATTCTCTTCTGTAGGGACCAATACATAAAGCCGGAATTGTTATTTGAAGATAGACGTGCCTAGTTAAAATGTGCACTGTAAATACGGGGACCATCCAGCAGTAATCCAGAGAAGCCTCCCCCCTCCCCCAGTGCATTAAGGAAAGAAAGTGCAGCAGTGTAATGAATTTGAAATGAAGAAATCAGAAACAGAAGCTTCTGCTTGGGGTTGGTGTTAATCCAAACTCATACTTTTAAGTGTAAATAGTGTAAGTATACTAATTGTGATATTTGGGGGAAACTAAAACCATAGGTTACATATTTGAAAGTCCTTGTTTTAAGATATATTGCTTAAACTACTTAACTCTCCTTGACTCACTGTAAGAGAGGAAATGGAAGGTAAGATACATTTTCTGGTAAAAACAAGGAACAATTTACCTATTTGTCTGTTTTCCACAGATGGACGGAAACCATTTCCAATTAACCATGGGAAAACTAGTGATGAGACGTTGTTAGAGGTAACAGTAAAAGAATTGGCCCATTTTAACCTTCTTGACCTTCTTATTCTCTTTAAACTTCTTGAAAGATGACTGAGTGTTTTTTCTTTTGTGGATGCTTCTGGGTCCTTGATCTTTTTAGAAAATCCCCAACCAAAATTTTGAATTAGTCTTAATACTATGCAAGCAAGAGGCTTACAGAACTCTGTGTGAACAAGCTTAAGTTTGAAAAAGATAAAAATGAGTTGCTCATTTTCAGGTCATATTCCATTCAGTCCAAGATACCATTAGTTGTGACTTGATCCTAATTTTAGAGATCTTTTAATGGGAACAAGTGTGGTTTATTATCAAGGGATTATGTAATTTTCAGGTTAAAAGTTGTTTTATAAATTTTGTTAGTTCTCATACAAAGTCTTGTTATGTAAACAGCACTAGCTGGCCTGGAAACTGGCTGTGTGGACTAGGCTGGCCTCGAATTTGAAGAATTCTACCTACTGAGGGTTGAAATTAAAGGCTGTATTGCCACACCTCATGGGTTAAAAGGTTTTGAAAACCCCCTCAAGGAAGAGTATTCATCAGCTGGGTTTCATAGCAGAGATTAATAACCACAGCTACTTGGAAAAATTAGAAAAGAGAATGGGAGTTGACCTGCCTGACTACAGAGTGAGTTTAAGATCAGCCTGAACAACTTGTGAGACTCTGAAGATGGAGCAGGCACAGGCACGGGTTTGATCCCCGGTCCTCGAAGCAGGCAGGCGAAGGGTGGCAGTCTTTGCTGTACTTTATGCTAAGCAAATTAGTTTGCCACCTGTTTATTCTTTGACATTTTTCGTTTTCATCTCATGTTGAAAAAGAAGTCTTCAGTATAAAATTAGTATGAGTTAGAAGGACACAGACTTTATAAACTGAAAACGTATACTTTCCCTCCCATAGGATGCCATAGAAGTTTGCAAGAAGTTCATGGAGCGTGACCCTGATGAGTTAAGATTTAACGCCATTGCTCTCTCGGCAGCATAGCTTCCCGACAGAAATACCAAATACTGTATTATCTGCAACAAAAGTTACATTTCTGCTGCCATAACTAACTCAAAATTTTTGATATTTTCATTAACTTGACGGATTAAACTTTATGTGAATAAACTTTGACATTACCCGTGTTTCTTGTTGTTTTTGCTGCAAATTAAAGGTCAATTCTTTGTTTCCTTTTCCCCTGTAATAGATTTATCTTGTTGCAGTACTGGCAATAGCCTTCTTACTCCTTTGATATTTCAAGAAGATCGTGTATTAGGCAGCAGGCACACTTCCCACTTCTAGTGTGAACGTACATTATGTTTTATATGTATCCTTATTTGTGTAGAAAAACCATTGTTGAGCATTTACTTGTAACAAGATGGTAACTGTTTTAGGCACAGGACTTAGCAGCTGTGTATGCTGTTGACTGATGCCATGTCACGAAGATCTTGTTCTTGTGGTCAGAGGTGGTAGCAAGCACATAAAGGACAGGCCAAGCAGTGATAGAGGCCCCACAGTTAGAGTAGGGTTTGTGCTGGAGAGTAACTGAATGCTCTTTAGGTCCTCTTGATGAGGGGCCTCTATGAAAAGTTGACCAAAGCTGAGACCTGAGTGACAGAAAATTATAAAGTGTGGGTGGGCAGGAACAGGAAGTAATCATCACAGCATCTTAAAATTGTGATAGGACCTGCTAGAAGGGTTTGATGACCTGCACATAGGAAGTGAGGAAAGTAGCAAACAATGGGGTCAGAGAAGGCAGGACTTGGTGCTGCAGGAAAGGGCATTTGGATTTATCGCCATTGTGATGTCAAGTCATGGGGGGTTTTGAGTGGAAGAGGGTGAGCTGATTTGATTTATAACTTTGGAAGATCATTCTGATAACTATAGATGAATATTTAGGACAGAGCGGCTTCAAAATAGAGACAAAAGGACTTGTAAGAAGCTCACAGTGGTAGTTCAGTGAGAGGTGTACGAGTGTATTTGGGGTGTGCTTGAGGAAGGAATGGCTCCAGGAAGTTTTCAAAGACAAGTATAAGGCTCTGAAAAGGTGGAAGAGTGTTTACAGAGTTGGATTAAGGCCTCGGGTTACTGAGATGAAATAGTTTAGATGTTTGCAGGGGAGGGGCTACTTGGATGTTTGCATTTACCAAAGCTCATTGAATTCCACACTTCAAATCTATATTTCACAGTATGTATATTTCATCTCAGATACAAGACAGCAAAAACAGATTTGGACTGGAATATAATTGGAGAAGGGCCAGCCTGTCCTGAAATTCTTAATCAGTGACCAAATTTGTAGAGGATTCACTGAATTAGTATGGATTCCTGAGGCAGTTATGTGGCAGAAGTGTCTTTTAGCAAATGTAGTGTGGTGGTGGCTTGCAGAATGAATTGGATCTTTGTAGTTTAATGTCTTAGTTGCATCAGTACCTGGGAACTTAAAAATGATGAGTTTCAGAATCTGCCCCACAACTTGCATTTTAAACTAGGTCCCCAAGTGACTCATGAATATTTGGGGAATCTCTGGATTAGGAAACAATACGGTCTAATTGGGAAGGCCACCTTGCAGGATTTAAGTTTTCCTAGGTTTCCATCATTGCAAAGAGGGTCTAGATAAGTGCATGACAATTGGGATGGACTAATCTGAAATCCATCTTACACTGTGGCTCCCTGCGTGCATGATGCCTTTGCTGTACCAGTAAGGAGCCGAGTGCTCTGTTCTTGTAACATCATGTGTGTGTTCACACACATGTCATGCCTCACTGCATTTCCCCCACTATGCGTAACTGAGTTCTAAAGTAATGGCACAGTATTACTCTTCAGAATTACTCTTCCTCCAAGTTTACTATGAAGAACACTAGGGAAAAAACTAATTGGTTGGCATGTTTCTCTCCTTTTTAATGTGTAAGGGCCAAAAATAGAGGGTATTTGCTTACTGTGTTTCACTGGAACCTTTAGTTTTCAGGGGAAACTCATCTGTCTGAGGATCTATTTGCTCTGTTTGATTATGTGACATTTGGTGTAAGTGACTTCATTTTTGGCATGGTCTTTTCGGGCTCAGGGCAGGAGGAGCTCAGTCTAAAAGGCCTCCTATGTTCAACAATCCCTTATGAGCCAACTTGAAATTTTTCCCTTGCTTCCTTTTTCTAAGTACTGGCCACATCTTGTGCTCTGTGCCTTTCAGTACTGTGCTCAGTCACGTTCTTAAGACTTGGCACCTATAGGACAGATGAATAGTTTTCTGTAGAAATAAGTAGAGACAAAGGCCAAGAAACATGTGGCCCTTTTCTGTATAATGTGAATTACCATGATAAATCTAGAGGGCATGTTCCTAACATAGGGAATAAATGTATTTTCATTAAGGGCTTTCAGAGTTGACTAATAATCTTATCAGTAGTATTTGTTTGCTTTGAACTCCTAACACTGCTAGGTCTTCCTGGTGATCTGGAGATTTCTTGAAGAGTGTATATAGATGATATGAACCTGCTGTGTTACTTTTGGTTGTGGATGTCGTGGAGTTTGGTGTCAGGTGGTGTTGGAATGGAGGCCAGGACAGTCCACAGAGAAGGATGCTTGCATGCCCTCACCTTCATACATGTTCACACTTGGAAAAGTCCAGTAACTTACGTCTAGATTCTCTGTATTAAATAAATCCTTGACTGATGCTAAGGAAAAGCACTTGAAAAGTCTTTAATCATTGTAAGATGTTTTGAGAGCTAGTGTGGTAGTTTGAATGTAATTGGCCCCCATAAGCTCATAGGGAGTGGCATTTTTAAGAGGTCTGGTTTTGTTGGAATAGGTATGGCCTTGGAGGAAGTGTTTCACTGTGGGGGTGGTCTTTGAGGTCTCATAATAGGCTCAAGTCAGGTCCAGTGTCTCAGTTCACTTCCTGTTGCCTTTGGATCAAGATACTGAATTCTCAGCTCCTTCTCCAGCACCATGTGGCACCATGATAATGATAATGGACTAAACCTCTGAAACTGTAAGCCACTCCATTAAATGTTATCTTTTATAAGAGTTGTTGTTGTCATGGTATCTCTTCACAGCAGTAGAAACCCTAAGACAGTTTAGAGGGCCTTTTCTACACATAAAGTTTGATGTTTTTATCTTTTAAGATTTTCTGGTAAGATTGTGTTCCTGGTACTTCCATAAAATTATTACCAGAACCCAAGTATGGAATATGCTGTGTTCAAATAGCAGAAAACGGATCACCGTTTCCTTTATTTTGATACAAAAATTTAACCTTCAATTAAATACTGTGATATCAATAATTGAATACTGTTAAGGCATGGGGGAAGGCTGTGCCAGTGGGTCATAACTATTTTGACTTCATTTCTTATATTTTCTTACTTGCTTTTTCTTTTAAATAAAAGTTACTTTAAATCTGTGTCTTTTGGTAATTCTAAACCTGTTATTTATGTTAGATGAAGGTCCTCAGTGTGACATTTCCACAGTCCACAACTACATACTCTAAAGGAGCCCACCAAGAGAGTGAAGGCAGGCCATTGTCCATTGTTCCGATACTGTAGTTGGGAACCCCTCACTGCATACAACCTATATTGGAAACTTATAAAATGAATTAAAATTACCTAGAAAATTATAATAAAGATTTTTAGATACACAAAATACATGTGGTTTGAATGTGAAATTTCCCTCATGAACTTAAGTCCCCAGGTGATGCCATCATTTTGGAAGGTTGTGGAACCTTTAGAATTGGAGGCTTGCTGGGATGAGTCAATGGGGCTGGGCCTTGAGGTTTGATAACCTAGACCCACATCCTGTCCTTCCTATCATTAGTGGCTTCCTCACTAGGGATACCAGCTGCCTTAAGACACCAGTGACCATGCCTTCCCAACCATAGTGAGCTCTATCCCTTTCAACTAACTGTAAGCCAAATTAAGCCCTTCACTGATTATAGTGGCTTCTAGTCAGGTGACAGTATGAGAAAAGTCCTCCAGTAGGGGTGAGTATAAATTATTTTAAGTTGTCAAAAAACAAGTCCCCAGTGTTACAATTCACCTAAGAGGTGAAAAGAAATTTTTTCAAGATACTTGTATCTTGAATATGAAGGACTTGAAGTACACAGGAATGTTGTAAAATCAGCTTTTTTTGGTGGTTTTATTTCTGTTTTGTTTTTAATGTAGTAAGACTGATGAAATTTTGCTTACTGAGGATTTGTGTGGTGACAAACAATGGCATGTCAATTTTGCTTTAGGACAAAGCTGTAGGAAGTAGCTTTCTAGGAGGGATCCTTCTCAGTGTCCTTGAACACTTGAGTGTTTAGGGAGGAAGCTTCTACCTGGTCTCCCAACACTGCGCTCTTGTACACTCTGGTCATAGTGTGCACAGTGAACATGGATGCTGTGCTCTCCAGTTTTGCTTTAGTGTGGTTTTTTGTTTGTTTTTTAACCATCAAGAGCAAACATGGTATTTTGTGATTTGGGTATAATTTAAAAGACGCCTTTTGAGAAGTTGGCTTATCTTCCCAACTAAGAAGCAAACCACCCTCAATTCGCCTTCATTGAGTAGGAAGAGAATGTTTCCTGCCAGCTGTTGTCAGTATGGCTTGATAACGGAGCACAGTCTGAAGGTTTCAAGGTAAGTGTTGATTTAGTTTTAAGAACTTTTGAAGATATGGCTTGTGAGCAAAACGAATGTGAAATGCCTGGTCAGCTATTCACCTCACTGAGTGTGACCTGTTCCCCAACGCTGCTTTCAGAATGGAGCGCGTGTTCCGGATACCACAGGGATCCCAGGGAAGGCTTTCTCTTTCACCGGACTAATGGCCGCCCCGTGATCTTAGCCTGGAATGCCTGGGAAATGCGACTAGAGCTAAAGAAACAGGAGACACAGTGCTTGGGACAACTATGATATCTGTTTGCTTTTCTTCTCCCTCTCCAGCCCTCTCTCCTCCCCCTCTGTTTCCTGCCCCTCTCCCTCCTTTTCTCCCTCTCTCCTGCTCTACTCTTTCTCCCTCTATTCTCTCCCTCTTTCCCTTTTTCTACTCTCCTTGCCTCTCTCCACCTTCTCTCCTTCTATCACTTTCTCCTCTCTCCCCCTCACCTTTCTCCCATCTGCCTCTCCTCTCCCTTTCTCTCTCTCTCCCTCCCTCTCTCCCTTCTCTCTCTCTCTCTCTCTCTCTCTCTCTCTCTCTCTCTCTCTCTCTCCCTCCCTTCTCTCCCTCCCTCTCTACCTTCTCTCTCTCTCACTCTTTCTCCCTCCTCTCTCCCTCTCCCCCTTCCTCCCTTCCTTCCTTCCTTCTTCTTCTTCTTCTTCTTCTTCTTCTTCTTCTTCTTCTTCTTCTTCTTCTTCTTCTTCTTCTTCTTCTTCTTCTTCTTCTCTCTCTCCCTCTCCCTCTCCCTCTCCCTCTCCCTCTCCCTCTCCCTCTCCCTCTCCCTCTCCCCTCTCCCCTCTCCCTCCCTCCCTTCCTCCCCCTCTCTGTCCAGGCTAGTTTCACCTCACTTAACAAAAGCTAAAGCAGAGGGAGGGCCTCAACTGAGAAAATGCCTCCGGAAGAGTCTGCAGGAAAGCTTGTTGAACATTTTCTTAATTAGTGATTGGTGGGGAGGTGGGGTGTGGGCCACCCCTGGATTTTGTATGAAAGCAGCTGAGTAAGCCAAGGGGAGCAAGCCAGGAACCAGCACCCCTCCGTGGCCTGTCCGTCATCTGCCTCCAGGTTCCAGCCCTGCTTGAGTTCCTGTCCTGACTTCCTTTAATGATGAACAGTGATGTGGAAGTTTAATACAAACAAATCCTGTTGCCCCCAAGTTGCTTTGGTCACGTTATTCTATCACAGCAATAGTAACCCTATACACAGTGCTCTCACTCTCTCTCCTCCCCTCCCAGCTCCCTCCCTCCTCTCTCCTCCCCTCCCTCCCCATCTTTTCCTGACAAGATGTCACTGTACCCACACTGACTGAAGTTGTATAGCTGACCTGGTCCTCGTGCCCCAGCCTTGTGTGTTACTGGGTCTCAGATGTGGATTAACATGACTTTAAATAGAATGCAAATTGTAGCAGGAATCTTAGAGAGTCTTATTAATAAAATCAAACCTGAGCCAGTTATTGGGGTGAACGCTGGAAGGTCAGAGAACCAGAGCAAGCCACAGCTACCTCACCTCGCCAGTTCCTCAGCTGGTCCCGTTTCCTCAGACTGGAGGCCTCTGAGTCCTCATCTGAATGGGTCTCAGCTGAACTGCTGCTCAAAAGCCTGAAGCTTAACCAGCCAAGTGCTTCTAGTTCCTGGTCCTCACGCCTTATATACCTTTTTGCCTTCTGCCATCACTCCCTGAGATTAAAGGCTCACTCCCTGAGATTAAAGGCGTGAGTCACCATGCCTGGCTGTTTCCAGTGTGGCCTTGAACTCACAGAGATCCCAGATGGATTTCTGCCTCTGGAATGCTAGGATTAAAGGCGTGTGCTACCACTGCCTATCCTAAGTATCTAGTGGCTGTTCTGTTCTCTGAACCCAGATAAGTTTATTAGGGTGCACAATATTTTGGGGAACACAATACCACCACAGCAAATACGTGTGGTGTGGGTGTGGGTTGTTTCAGTAGTCCCTGACGCTGTTAAAAATTATCAAGGGGGGGCCAAATAGCTGTTGATCTGTATATATCAGAGTTGAAAAAGATTTTAAAAATATTAACTTATTAAAAATTTTTCAAAGGTTATCACTGTAAGACACTGCTGCCGGCGAGGCTGTGGGCAGAGGCTGGAGGATTGGGCACAGTAAGCAGCTAGGCAGGACTACACTGCTAGAGGGGGGCGAGTGCTGCTTCTGACAGGGCAAGGAGCAGGACCCCCGGGCCCGGGCTGCACACAGCCACTAGGCTGTCCCAGTCAGGGCCAGGTCAGCTGGCAGCAGCCACCAGAGCAGGCAGAGCCCCGCCATCCCAAGCATGGTGGCCATCAGCAACTCAGCACAGCTACCTCGGGCTTACTGCACATGCCTGCCCGGGAGGGACAGGAACTATTTATGATCAAAAGTTTCTGTCGGGCCATAGCAATTCTCCCATGGCACAGACCCCACTTTGCCATCTGCCCAATATCCCTGGAGTCACCAGCCCTGGCACCTTAATTGAAGACTCCAGAGTAGAAGCCCGAAGAGGAAAACAGTCTCTGTGAAGTCCATAGAGGAAACCACTTGGTTTCTGTTTTCTGCAATGTATTGTGAGTATCTCAGAGTGCAACCCTCTGTGACGGTCCCTGTCTCAGGAGTAAGCTGGGTCTCCAGTGTTTGGGGATTCTTGGAATCTCCAAGTTGATAATCAGAAGAGTGTTACTTCTCTGTTAAATGTGTCTATTATGTTTTTAATTAAACGCCAAATTTCATTTCATGGGGTTTTGGAAAAACGTGAGTTGTACTGCCATTGCCATAAGGAGCTTGCTCAGGACCTTTGTACCCTGGAGCTTCATTCTTTGGGAGCAAGACTCAGGGTTCTTCACACACTGGTGGTGGCACCCTGTGGACTCTGAGTCCAGCGAGCGAGGAGGCATGAGTGTGCAGAACATCCACTTCCTCATTGAACTGCTGTCTGAAGCAGAGCGGCTTCCTTCTGGACCCACAACTAGGAAAGGATTTGAGACACGGGAGTTGAGTAGGATCAAGAAACTTGTTTCCCTTTTCTTGTCAGTCTGCATGTGCCCCCCCCCCCAATCTAAGGTCATGTTTTAAGTATTCCCTGGAGTGTCACCTGTATGGTGCAGGAGCTTTCTGTCCTGGTGTCCTCTTTAAAGGCCACCATTACCCATTCTCTGACCTATATAAATGAGCTTTGTAAGATAGTCACACAAGACAAGAAATAAGCTTCCAACAGATGGCATCCTCGTGCCGTGCCTCCTGAGCCCGTTTCTAGTAAGGAGAATCCAGTGGGAGTTCACCTCTGGGTGTTCAGAAAGTCCCACAGCCAGAGCCTTAAATGGAGAATGTGTGATGTCCTCATCTGCCAGTCTCCCACCTGAGTGAGACAGTTGTTAAAGTCTTAGTGACCGTCTATGTTGTTCTTATGAAGGACCATGTTTCTGCACTTGTGGGGACAATCAACTTTCATGAGGAAGAGCTTGTCGGCAGCCTCGGCAGGACACCCAGGCAGCCGTGCTTCCCTTCCTCAGCTCCCAGCCCTCCTGCTCTGCTGAAATGGGTGTGATCTTCTCCATGGCACAGGCGTGAGGGAGCTGGCTTCTAGGCAACAGTTCTCTCCATCTGGGACAATTAAATAAAGACCTTGAAAACTGTAAGATACAGTCTCAGTTTGTAGTCCTAGCTGGCCTAGAAACTCCCAGTGTAGCCCAGGATGACCTCAGACTCCCAGAGATCCATCTGTCTCTGCCTCCCAAGTGCTGGGATTAAAGGTATCTGCCACCACACATGGCTTTATCAATACCATTCAATACTTCAACAAGGCCATACTTCCCAATCCTTCTAAAACAGTGCCATTTCCTGGTAACTAAGCATTCAAATCTATGAGCCCATGGAGCCCATTCTTATTCAACCTCCCACTCCTTTTTATATAAAAATGCTTTTCTTTTGCAAGAGTGACATTATTTTCTATTTATGCAACATCTTTATTATCTCACTTAAAGATGGCAACTATATTCATCTATTTGATAATGAAATATATTGGACTTGGGAATTTAGAATATCATCATCAATCTCAGAGAGACCAGTTTCAGTGGTCATCTGAGGACAGGAACCACACAACTTCATCTTCAGAGTTTGGTGTTGTGCTTAACCTGTGGTCACAGCCAGATTCTCCTCTCTGCAAGAGGTGGAGAGGTGAACAGAAGAAGACTAGCTTCAGGGAGTACGGAGACTTTTCAAGCATAACAGTTGAGGAAGGAAGAAAATGAAGTCATAGCTGGGGTGATCACCAGAAGGACTGGACGGTGCTTTGGGAAAGAGAGATAACTGAGGCCCAGGGTATGCAGGGACATTATCCAGCTGAGCATTTTAAGCATCAGTGAGCATATGAAATCCTAGATCTTGTTAAAAATGCAAATTCTAACTCAGCTGATAGGGGCTGGAGACTATGCTATTTTAGTCAGAACTCTGATGATTACAAGGCTGTAGGTCTCAGGACCACACTTGGAGTAGTGGTTTTTCTGGAGCCCAGTTGAAGACTTGAACCTTAACCAGCAAGAAGGGCTTTTTCTTCCATAGACTTTGGAGATCCTAGATGATGGACTTTTAAAGAGAGAAAACAAGTTTTCCTAATACTCAATAAGGACTATTTCTCACTGTAATAATCTGCCTTATATTGTCAATAACATATTACCATGGTCTGCTTAAACTTTGAGGAAAGAGATTTTTTTTTTTTTCAGTTCATGGCTCTGGAGTGCAAGGTTAAGTAATTGGTGATGGCCTTCTTGCTGGTAGAGTCTTTAGGCAGTGTAGAGAATGACATGGTGTCAGGGTTCTCTAGAGTGGTAGACCTTATAGAATGAATCTCTCTCTCTCTCAATCTCTCTCTCTCTCTCTCTCTCTCTATATATATATATATATATATATACATATATATATGTATATATATATGTAAAATACTGTATATATTCTATTTCTATAGGATATAATATATTCTACTCTATATAATACATATATATATATATAGTATTCTAAAAAATCTCATATAGAGAGAATCACTTACAGGTGATAGTCCATGTAACCCAACAGTGGTGGGCTATGAACAGAAAGCTCAAGAATCCTGAAGTTAGACCAGTCCACAAGGCTGGATGTCTTCAGTGGGTGCTGGAATTCCAAAAAAGTAGGCTCTAATGCCAGTGAAGGAATGGACTTGCTAGAATGCTAAGATCAAGCAAGAAAAGAGTAAAAGTTTCCTTCTTCCATGTCCTTCCGTGTTACTGCAGCAGATGTGGCCCAGATTAAAGGTGTGTTTTCTAGCTTCAAGATCCAGATCAAAGGTGTGTGTCTTTCTACTTCAAAGGTCAGAACTAGAAGTGGATTCACCTAAGCAAAAATAATCCCTTACAGGTGTGCCCTCTGTTTCTGGATTATAGTTCATTCCAGATGTAGTCAAGTTGACAACCAAGAATAGCCATCACACATGGCAAGCAACACTGAGTGAGAGTGTCTAGTGTCTCCTCTTCTCTTTCTTGCTTATACAGATACCAGGGTCCAGTCATGGGGACAGCACACTAAGGATTTTAATTCTAGTCACCTCCTAAAGGCTGCACATCTGGACAGGATATTCAGATTTACATTTCACAATGGAGTTAAATTTCAACACATGAAGCTTCGGGGGCAGGCCGAAGCACTGAAACGCTATCCAAACCACAGTGCCCCCTAAGCATTTTGGGAGCTTCTTCACTCTAAAATTCTGCCCTTCGTCAACAGAATTTTAGTGTTCTCAGTGCTAAACTGAAGTTATAGTGCAAAGTGTGAGTCTATGAAAAGAGTTTTAGCATCTTCAACAATGATCTAAAACCTCCCTATCATAAACAGAACTCAAGCTTTCTTTCCTTTTCCTTTCTCTCCCCCGGGTGCAGTGAGGGGCACACGTGTACCAAAGGTCGGAAGACAATGTGCGGAAATCTGTTGTCTCTTTTAACCATGTGTGTAACACGAATTGCTAAATGATCTTATTAATAACAAAACAAAACCTAGAGCCAGATATTGGGGTGAAAGCTGAAAGATCAGAGAAACAGAACAAGCCAGCCACATTCTTACCTGTGTGAAATCCTCAGCCTCAAGAGAGATACTTCCTGTTTACTCATGCCTTATGTACCTTTCTGTGCCCTGCCATCTTCCTTCCTTCCTAGTGCTGGGATTAAAGGCGTGTGCCACCATGCCTGGCTCTGTTCCTGGTGTGGCCTTGAACTCACTGAGATCTGGATGGGTCTCTGCCTCCCGAATGCTAGGATTAAAGGCGTGTGCTACCACTGCCTGACCTCTACATTTAATATAGTGACGGGCTTTGTCCTCTGATCCCCAGGCAAGCTTTATTGGGGTACACAATACATCACCACACATGTGGGCCACAGGGACTAAAGGCTTGGGGACTTTTACCCACTGAACCATCTCGCCAGCCCAGAGCTCAGATTTTCGGTGAAAGACCTTGTCTCATTTTTGGCACTAACTGAGCACTCTAGGTATAATTCAATATCTTAAGCAAAAGTACTTTCATGCAGGTTATGTAAGAGAAATATAAATGAAGTACATAAAGGCTGGCATTTATCTGGCATTTATTATTATTCCTCTCACACATGCTACAATAGACTACATTGAAAGGAGTTTCAAAGTTTATCTCCTGAATCATCAGATTTACCTTTTAAAAGAGAATTTAATAAGGAGATGGAATGAATAGATCACCTTTCATTCCCATGCACAAAGGAGCCCTGCACATTTCTTTTGGTTTTTAGAAATGGTTTAACTCAAAAAAAAAAAAAAAAAAAAAAAAAAAAACACAAGAGAGAAAGAAAGAAAAAAAAGCCCAAACAGCTGAAGGCAGCAGACATGCAATTTAGCAAGGATGATTGGAATTTTGATCTTTCCTGTAATAATACTATACCTAAGCATACTGCTCATTAGGAAAGAATTTTTATCTCAATCTTTTACTTTTATAGGCCAAGAATTTCTTTTTGGTAGCTACATTTATAGTATTGGAATCACCCTGAGCCAGTTTTTTAAACTTCTTTTTATTTATTCTTTATGTCTTTCACATCAGGCATCTTCATTCCATTAATTTCCCTACCCCCTTGTATCTGCCCTCTGCCCTTGCAATGCCCCCAAAATAAAATAAAATAAAATTTAAGAGAAGAAAAAAAATGAAAAGGAAAAAAAAATCAACCTCTCCATGAAAACTGTAGTGTAATTTAGTGAGCCACACAGTAAACCCTTTTATTCATGTATCTTTACTTGCAAGTGTTCATTGAAAGGAGTCATTGGTCTGGTTCCATGCCTCTGGTTTCTGCTACACTATCATCAATCCTGTCCCCTCACTGGGACTCCTCTTGGATATCCTGTTGTTGCCCTGTGTTGTGGAGATCCTGCAGCTTTGGATCTACAGGACTGGTCCCTTCATGTGATCTGGCAGATCACAGATGGAGTGGATATTGGGGTGGGCCAACTCATAACCCTGGTTCTGGGCCTGGGAAGTTGCAGGGTTGGTCAGACCACCAGCTCTCCTGTGTCCTCACCACCAGGGTGTGCTCTCCTGCATTGCCCTGGCTAGTTTACCCCTTGCAGCAATGAGCAAGGGGCGGGGCCAGTTCTCCTACTTTCTCAATCCTCAGGGTCTGTTCTCCCACACCTACACCTTCAAGGTCAGCTCTACTGTGTTGCCCAGGCATGGTGTAGGGTCCACTCTCCTGAGTGCTGCAGCTGATGAGGGGCAGGGATAGCTCTCCCACTTTTATGACCTCAGGACCAGCTCTCTCACCTGCCACAGGCATTGATGGGCACGGGGTGTTGGGGGTGGGCATCTCTCCCCTGCCCATGCTGCCACATGGCAGATGAGTAATACAGACTGCTCTCCCATGTTCACAACTTTGGGGCTGACTCAACCACACCTCCACCAACAAGATTGGCTCTATTGTGCTGCCCAGGTGAGGTGCAGGGCCTGCTCTCCTGAGGGTTGCAGCTGGTGGGGGACAGGGGCAGCTGAGCCATTATTTTAACATTTCAAGTTATTGTTACTATTTATGCTTCCTTTATGGATATTTAAATTTGGGTGGATTTCATACAGTGTTAGAGGAGCAGGACAAGGTCAAGTTAGTTAATATATGGGCGTGGGGTAAACCTATTTTAACTTTTATTATGAGTGCTTTGAAGACAAATACAATATGTGATAGTCCTGCTTTTTTTCAGTTGGACTTCTTATACTGTGAGCCCTGGGAAGTTGGAAGCCACTGACCAAGGTCTGTGTCTCTGTAGATTGCCTATATCTCCATAACAGAGAAACTAAGACTAGTTCTTTGCATACACTGTTGTTTTGAAAGAATGAAAGAAGTGTAACTCTATTTGGCTTTTCTTTAGGAGCTCATGTAGATAGAAAAGAAGTTACCAGGAAAGCAGGAACTAAATTTGGCAACCCAAATAAAATCAAGCCAACTTTGCAGACATCCTCAACCTGAATTTTGATTGTCAGTAAGTAACCACAAGACTGCAAAGTTTGAGTCTTCTGTTACCAGTTTGTAATCACTCTTTGTCCCTGGCACTGGTAGATGATGACACAAGGCAAGCTGCAGTTCCTCGGGTGCTTTCCAGCTCCTGGTAGAAGGACTTGCACAAATGCCCTTGGGTGACCAAGCCACTAGAAGCCATGGGAGCCTAGGTTTGTGTACCATTTAGTGTGCGGATCCTGCTGGATTTTCCTTTGAAAACTTTTTCTCTCATTCTTTCTCTAAATCTTTTTTTTTTTTTTTTTAAAGATTTATTTATTTATTATGTATACAGTGTTCTGTCTGCATATACACTTGCAGGTCAGAAGAGGGCACCAGATCTCATTACAGATGGTTGTGAGCCACCATGTGGTTGCTGGGAATTGAACTCATGACCTCTGGAAGAACAGCCAGTGCTCTTAACCTCTGAGCCATCTCTCCAGCCCTCTTTCTCTAAATCTTATAATTATCTGTAAACACACTTTCAAATTAAAATGCTCCTAACTCTAATCATGCTTTTTTAAGAGCCCCTAAGAAGTATAAGCCTCAAGCTCCTTTCAAGGGATCAAACAAGAAATGACACTTAGGGCAGGATCACACTGATTTACAACCACTGTCCTAACCTGGTATTAAGTCTTTTTAATAGATACAGCAGTAACTAGAATCCCGATATCTGACTGAGTGATTTGTCTATGCATTAGAAGAGTCTTTTCCTTCCATCCTATTCCCTGAATATGCTTTTAAAACATAGCACCTCCCAAGCGTCCTTCTGGGTACTAGTGCTTTATGGTTAAACTATTTCTTTGGCATATAATTTTGGTGGCACGAGTTATTACTATAAATTATTTTTCTGAAAGCTGGATGTGCCAGCTCATGCTCGGAGGCCCCTTTACTTAAAAGGCTGGCATAGAATGACCAAATAATGAGTTCCTAGCCAGCCCGGATGCACAAACCTGATCAAAGAAAAACAGAAAGGCACAATGATGAAGAAATTTATATCACTTAAAAAATAAAAACTGTAATATGAGGGATTGGGAATTGACCTCCCGTGTATGCATGAGATCTTGATTTGACCCCCCCCCCCATCCCCATATAAAAATCTGGGCATGGTGGTGCATGCCTGTACCCCCAGTGTTGGAGAGGTGGAGACAGAAGGTTCCCTAGGTTTTGCTGGTCAGTCAGGTTAACTAAATCATTTGGCTCCAGGTTCAGTGGTTCAGTGAGAGACCCTGTCTCAACAATTAGGTAGAGAATGATAGAGGAGGATGCCTGATGTTGACCTTTGACCCTCCACAAATACCTGCACACAGGAACACAGGCACATCCCAGTGCTAACATACATACAAAACCCAAAAGAAAAAACAAAACTTCTACTATGAAATTAGTCTTTCACTATGATGTTTACAACAGGTTAGTTATTCTTCCTCCATCTCCTTCCTTCCTTCCCCATCTCTCTCATTTCCCCTTAGATATCTTACATGTAGTTTAGGTTTGACTCAAATTCAGCCCTTCCCTGACCTCCCAAGTGCTGTGCTGGGATATAAACTGTACTACCACATGCCCTTTTCTAATTGACCACCCCGGTCTTCCCACAGCATCTCTAAGCATTCTCAAGAGCATGTGTCTCCATTCTTCACAGTTTGGGCTTACGTCTCCCCGTCTGTGAGAGGCAGTGATTCTTCCTAGTGGGACTTGGTCTCATGCTGGGCATTAGTCACTCCTCAATGTACCACTACCAAAGAGCTAATATAGATTCCTTACAAAAAGTTTCCACAACCGAGAAGGAATTAGAATATATCAGTGCCTTCTCCTATATCAGTCCGATATGTTGAACATAACCATTGTCAAAATATAAAGCCAAAAAGCTAGATGGTGCAGTTATGTGGCTTCCCAGTCCCACCTTCTACCCTGAGATTTACCTTGTTGGATTTTACTTTGTTTTTTCACATGAAAAATTGTATAAATGTTTCAGAGGACCTAGTTCTTTAATTGGAAAATATTCTACTTACTACCTACAGGAGTTGTTTTTGCTCTGGGACTCATTAGATGCACTTAGAAGACTCCATATAGGGGTACAGACTTCAGAGTTTGAGCTTGGTGGAAGTGGTGGAGATGGTGGTGAGTATCCACAGCTGTAGAATGAAATGGTTGTTGACATTCCAAGTGCAATCTATGTTGAAGTTTCTGGACCAGTGGGAAGTAAATAGGACCTTTTCTATCCTTCCTGACTTCTTTTGTCTTTTTTTTTTTTGAGTATCCTTTTTCAATAAAACACACCACACAAGATCTCCCATGATTATTGCTAAGGATTGTCATTCCATGTTAGAGGAAACATTTCTCTAAAACAAACATATCTAGCAAAGAATTTTTCCTGTTCGTGATAAAAGCGACATAGTTTCAAGCTTTGCCTCTTGCATTCTTCTGATTGTATAGAACATGCTCAGAACAACTCATGTTGTAAAGCTCTAGCATAAGATCATGTATACGTGTGTGTGTGTGTGTGTGTGTGTGTGTGTGTGTGTTCACACACGCACTTGAGACTGTGATCCATATCAAAGTCTTAGACAGGGATTCCTCCCCAGTTAATTGTTTCACTAACAGAAATAAAGCAGTAGATAGATGTCTTCTTTATTCACAGAAAGCCCAAGTTTCAGGGATTTTTTCTTTTAAACTTCAGTTACAATGGACTGACTAGTTTGGTCTGACTGGTATTTTTTGTCAATAGGAACCAAGGAGGTCCATAGTTGAGCTATAAGGCAAGCTTGTTCTACCTTTGGAGAGGGAGGACCAGATCTGTTTCCCTAGAGACAAGTCTCCAGGCCACAATGGAACACCAAACCAAGAGCCAGGAAGTCCCGCTCAAGATGTGTGCAAAGGTCCTTCTCACTGTGCAGAGGTGATGGCTTACTTGATATCACTGTGATCGGGTGGTAAACACAGGGGTACAATCTGAGCCCCTTGTTTTGAGGACCAGTCAGTTCTGTAATTTAATGTTTTCATTATATCTCTTTCATTTTTTTGTTAGTTTTGATCTTTTGAGCCAGGGTTTTACCACATAGCCCAGGCTGTCCTCAAGCCTGTAATCCTCCTGCCTCAGTCTCCTGAACAATTGAAATTACAGGTGTCTACCCAAATGTTTGTCAGCTATATAATGCTTAATCTTTTCCTAATCTTTTTGGAAAAACAAACTGAGGCAATGGGAGGTTATTTCTCCCATTGAATGCAGTTGGGGGAGAATACGTAGAAATTCTCTGCTCAAACAGAAAGACACAAAGAAAAAAATATGTTGTAGGGAAAGTGAGACTGGGTATTTTCAGCTTTGATTATCCTTACTAAAAATATCTTTCTAGGGAAATGCAGACTTTATTTTGTTCATTTCACTGAGCTTCAGGAAGAGTTTGGTAAACACATGCTCATTCCTTCTTTCCCAGGAGTCCCAATAGTTTATTTTAAAGCTAATTCTAGGGTAAGTCCTTTTGATCTCACCGCTCTCACGTAAAGAATTATAATACGGATGTCTAATTCTGGCTGTAACAAGAGACCCTGATAGAGAAAAAAAAAAGGCCTTAAATTTATGTTAATAATTTGAGTTTGATGGTGGAAAACTGTTCTTTATATTAAAAAAGAAAAAAAAAGAGAGAGAGACTCAGAAACATCTTAAGATCTTTACTGTTGGCAGAAAAGAACCGAGTGCTTTCTAAATTACTGGTTTGGCCCCCTGTTTTGAAAGTTACCATCTCAGTTGATCTCTTAATGACATGTCTGCACATCCAGGAGGGAGCTCGATAAGAAACAAGAGCTTCTCATCTTGTCTCTCCCTTCTCGTCTGGTTAACCATTCAACAGAATCAGAAGATAAATTGCAGAACCCCGCCCTAGTCCTCTGGGCAAAGCACTCCTCCTCCGGCTGTCCGGAGAACTCCTCTTTGTCTGTTGGTGAGTGATGATGCATGGAATGTCTCTTGTGAAGTTCTTCACGTGTCTCCTGGCACACCAGCACTTCCGCCATTATGTTCATTTTGTAATCATCATCTATAACATTCTGGCTTCTTTCTCCACCATCTCTAGTTTTCATGTGCAAATACAGAATTGAGCCTTCCTGTCTGAATCCCATTATGTGAGTACTGTCAACATCACAATCCCCTCATCACTAACCCTGAAGGATGCATTTTTATGGGTTGACATGGAATAATTAGAGATGGGATAATTATAATTATTGTTATGTATATTATAATCTTTATCTACCTTCTAGAAATGATTCTTCTTGTTAATTATGCTGCTAGAAAGCACAAGAAGAGTTCATGTAATCCAGATGTTAGTTACCTGTGAATCCACAAAGACAGAGACTTTCATGAGCAATGAGCAAGTTCGGTGAAATTTTGAATGATTTTATTAGAATAATTCCCACTGTATCTGCCTCTTTCAACTCTGCCCAGTACCAGATCCCTCTTTCCTTTGCCCCACACACCATTCAGTTTCCTTCACAAGTTTTTCTATCCAATTCACTTGAAGTCCTTTCAACCATACTCAATTCATTTGCTGCAAGAAACATGGATCTAAGATTCACTTTTGATGTATCAGAGCATTTCCTAACAAAGCCAATCTGCCTCTGAGGACCCAAAATAACAGTCCTTTAATATGGGTGATTTTCCCTGAAGGAAATTAAGCAACAAATGTCTGAAGACTTTCGATTGGTGCATCTACAGGGAGAGTACTGGGATCAATTAGGTATAGGAAAGGGAGACTACTAAATAACCTACAGCACATGAGACTGTCACACCTAAGAAAGAATTATCCAGTTCAAATTGTTAGTACTTCTACTGAGAACTTCTGCAGTAAAGTAGTTCTTGTATTGGTTGCAATAATAATAATCAGTAGTTTTATTTCTTTCCTTCCTTTTTTTTTTTAAAGCAGGGTCTATGGTAGCCCAGGCTCATCTTGAATTTACTACATACCCAAGGATAAGTTTGAAATTCTGACCTTCTTGCCTCTACCTCCTAAATGCTAGGATCACAGGTATGCACCTGGATAATCAGTGATGTTTTTTATTCTTACACTAGCAACACTTTATTCTATATATTGAGTTATAAGTAGGGAACTGATCCAGATGCCTGGTTTAATGAGGAAATCAACAACATGAAGTTTTTGGAAAGGAGTTGTGCTAGTATAATGAAGATAGATCCAACTTAGCCAGGATTTGTCAAGATGTTTTGAAGGTTTCTGCAAGGGAATAAAGAAAGAACATGCCGGAAAAAGTGGGCAGGTAAGGAGGCACATTTCAAGAAAAGGGAGAAGCATAGTGTGCTGGTTTGAATGACAACGTTCCCCATGGGCTCATATGTTTGAATACTTGGTCTCCAGTTGGTGGAACTGAATGGGAAGGGTTAGGAGGTGTGGCCTTGTTGAAATAGGTGTGTCACTCAGGACCAGTTTGAGATTTCAAAGGACTGGAGCTATTCCTATTACGCTCTCTGCCTTCTGCTTACCATTTGACATGTGAGCTCTCAGCTGTTCCTCCTGCCATACCTTTGTTCTGCCTTCGTGGACTTAGCCCTCTGAAACTGTAAGCCCAATTAAATGCTTTCTTGTATAAGTTGTACTGTACTGGTCATGGTGCTTTATTGCACCAATAGAAAAGTAACTAATATAGAAGTTGGAATCAGGAGTGGGTATTTCTGTGACAGACGTTGACCAGGAGTGGGTTTTTTGTTTTTAAGTGGAAGACTTGGAATGTTAGACTAGAAAAGCAGTTGAATGCTAGAAACAGGGCTTGATGGACCATCCTAGTAAGAGCCTAGAGGACAGTGCTGAGAGCTATGTAGACTGTGGAGGTCCAGCTCAAGAGGTTTTAGTGGGAAGCAAAGGTTTTAACAGCCCAACTAGGCTAGTGGCTAACCATGTGATATTTGCAAAAAATGTGTCTGCTTTTTGCCCTCATCCTAAGAATGTGTCCAAGGCTAAATTAAAATGTAATGGACTAATTTCTTTGGCCAAGGTGATTTCAAGACAGCCTAATATTGACTGTTGTGTGATTATTAGTAATCACTCTTACACAGGTCTACAATGAACAAGAGAAAGTGGGGCAAAAAGAAACACAGAAAGTACAGTTTAAAGAGAAAAAAATTTTTTTTGAAGATTTAATCAATGGTGATGGTAGGCAAGATTGGAACCGTATAAAACCTACATTGTAGCAAAGTTATGCTATTTCTGAAATCTAGCAGAATGTGGAGGACCTGCACTGAAGAAGTAGCAATGGTGAAAAGAACGAGGTCCATTGGAAAAGTAAGGAAAAGAGAATGAATGGAGCTTGGAATGGGATAGACTTGGAGGTAAGAGATGAAGTTCAGCGTGATCCCCAAATTGTAAGCACGATACCATTTACCATCATAGGGAAGGAAGGAGGAAAGTAAAGCTTGTGGCATGAGATGCAAGTCAAGTCTGGACATACCTTTGTGTCATGCAAGTTTTTCATTTATAAAAGAAATACGGGGGGGGGGGGGGGAAAAAAAGCTTGGTATGGTGGTACATGCCTTTAATCCTAGAACTTGGGAGGCAGAGGCAGAAGCAGTCAGATCTCTGAGTTTGAGGCCATCCTGGTCTACAAAGTAAGTTCCAGGACAGCTAGGGCTACACAGAGAAACCCCATCTAGAACCCCTCCACACGCTAAAAAAAAATAGATAAATAAAATTAACTTTAAAAAGAAATATACATCTTTTGCAACAAAACAAAATGAAACATTTTGAAAAGAAAGATGTTTAAATTCTAGGCATGGTGGCACATGGTAGCTTTAATCCCAGAGCTCAGCCAGCAAAAGCAGGTACAAAGTGAGTTCTAGGATAGCCAGGGCTACACAGAGAAACACTGTCTCAAAAACAAACCCAAACCAAAACCCAAACCAAAAAAGGATGTTAACATTTTTTTCCCATTTAGTAATAGCCATTGTTAAAATTTCTCAATTTGTACTATAGGGCAAATTCATAAATTTTAAAAATATTAGCTGAGTTAGCTGGGCATTATGGTACATGATGATTGTAACCCCGCAACTTGAGAAACCAAGACAAAATCAGGAGTTCAAGTCCAGCCTTGGCTACACAGCAAGTTTAAGATTAGCCTGGGGTATATGAGATCCTGTCTCAAAAAAATGTATCTCTGATTTAAGGTGCTGTATACAATACTTTTTTCCACTTGGAAATATATTTAATCAATTTATGTATTTGTAATAGGGTCTTACTACTTTGTCCAGACTGGCCTGGAATTTCGGGGCTTCGGTAATCCTCCTGCTCTACTCCGTCAAGTAGGTGAATCTCCGGGGCATGCCACCATATCTGACTTTTTTGCAGTCTATTTTAAGTCCCTTTCTGCATCGTTGACTATTCTTTTACATTTTTTAATGATGGCTGGGTATCTCACTCCAGGGAGGAACTTCTACTCATTCTATCTTCTCTGTTGTGAGAGCCTTTGGTTTCTTTGGGATTCTGATTTTGTCACCAATCACACTGAGGCTCTCAGAAGCTTGAGTCATCCAGAGGGCAGAGCAACTGGTGGTTTTTATGGTGCAAGACAGGAATAGGGATCAGACCTGTGAAGGGAAGAGTGAGGGTGTGTGGAACGGGCGGAGAGGGGAAGCTAAATAGACGTGTCAACCAACACCAGCATCCGCCAGAGAACGCCAGCTAGCCTCGCCTCTCACGAGATAGAAACTTGAACAGCTGAGGCTTTCCATCTCAAGTCATGATTGAAGGCAGATTCTGTAAGAGGGTTTGGCCTTAGATGAGGCTGCCTTCTGCCGCGGAGGCCAACCTGGGAGGTGTGACAGCTGTGAGTGTCTGCTGACCTCACTCTAGTGCTTGGCTGACCGTGTTCCTAAAAAGGAAGGCTTGGGTGGGGTGTCTGCATCCGCTGCAGATGTTCGTTCAGTCTCTATTTCTATCTTTGCTCCTATCTTTAGGAGAAATTCCCAGGAATAGAATTGCTGGAATAGACCACGAGCATTTTAGCAACATTTGATATTTATCGTCAAATGAGTTTCCAGAAAGATTGTGGCCTGTAGTTGGATTTTTCTTTTGGCCACCAGCCCCCGAATAACAATATGAAGACATTAATTATGAAAGCTTGGCCTTAGCTTAGGCTTGTCCCACTAGCTCTTATAACTTTAATTAACCTATATATATATATGTATATACATATATATATGTATATACATACATATATATTAATCTATGTTCTACCACATAGCTCTTACCTCTCTCTCATTCTGTGTGTACAACTCTTCTGCATCTCCATGGCATCCTTCAAGAGTCTAAATTCATCTCTTACCTCCTCTCTCTCTGCCCGGAAGTCCTGCCTATACCTCCTGCCCAGCTACTGGCCATTCAACTCTTTTTTTAAACCAATCACAACAATATGTCTTCACACAGTGTACAAATATCCCACAACAATGGCCCCTTCCCCACCAATGAAATGAACACTGTTTCATTGCCAATGCATAGAAAACATGATACCTTTATTGCTTGTTTTCTTATTTAATTTTTCTTTTCCCAAGACAGGAACTTACTCTGTAGCCCAGGTTGGCTGTGACCTGCCTAGCCCCCTACAACAGCCTCCTGAGTGCCAGGACTACAGGCATGGGATACATGACCTTGTCTATGTTTTCTAAATATTGAAAAGTATCCTAACTTCTCTTAGACAATAAATGTTTTTGATGCCTAATGTTAAAAAAAATATTGAAACATTTATTTTGTGTGTATATGTGTGTGTGCCTAAGTTTATGTATGTGTGCTATATGCATGCAGCATGCTTAAATTTTTTATTACGTCTATTTGTGTATGTGTGTATACGAGTGTACTTGTTGGACAGCACAGGTGTGAAGGTCAGAGGACCACTTATGGGAATCTGTTTTCTCCTTGTACCATGTGGCCTCCAGGATCGAACTCAGGCAGTCAGGCTTGGAGACAAGCATCTTTATCTGCTGAGCCACCACACTGGCTGCAGATATTTAATTGTTGTGAATTTCATCTTAAACTCCTAAGGTTAGTATCTTTCTCTATAAATCTGTATGCATCTTCCATAAAGACAATATAGCTTAATATCTGAAAAAATGAAGCAAAGAATTATGCTTATGTGTTCTGAGTTGTGAACCTGCAACCTTAAGGAGGCTGAGCCATGGCTGGAGGCTGAGCCATGGCTGGTGGCTGAGTCATGGCTGGTGGCTGAGCCATGGCTGGAGGCTGAGCCATGGCTGGAGGCTGAGCCATGGCTGGAGGCTGAGCCATGGCTGGTGGCTGAGTTGACTTTAATCGGAGTTTCCAACATTTTACAGCCCTGCCATATGCACATTTGAAGAAATAAGTGGCCATCTCCTTTCAGTAGGATAATTCTATATGTGAAAGACACACACACACACACACACACACACACACACACACACACACACACACACGGAGGGAGAGCACCCAAAGGGAAGCAACCATAATTCACAGAGTGTCTTCTCCATGGTAAGTATACTCTTGAGCTTTTACATTCACCATCATATTTAATTATTATAAAACAGTTCTTTCGAGACGTTACTGTCCTGCACTTTTTGGATGGGGAAACCAAAGCTTTGGTAACTGGTAACATATGTTGCTCAGGTTCCCAGGCTTGTCATGTCACATCCTCGGCAGCTGTCTCTGAGGAACAGTGTCAGGCTACACAGCATGTGTTAGCCAATTTTTCTTCTTTTTGCCGTGAGAAAACACCATGACTAAAACAATGATGGAAGTTTATTTTGCCTTACAGTTCCAGGGCATTGGAGTCCATAATGGCTGGGGAGGAATGGCAGTGGGTATCTGGAGCAGGTAGCTGAGAGAGCACATCTCCAACCACACCCAGAACAGCTTGTGAGTGAGTGGGAGTGAGGTGAAGCTGTAAACACTCAGAGCCAGCTCCTAGGGACACTTCTCCAGCAAGGCTGTGCCTCCTAAAGGTTCTGCAATTGCCCCAGACAGCTGGGGACCGAGTGTTCAAATACCTGACTCTATGGCGTGCATTGCTCATTCAAACCAACACCATGGCAGAGGCTTCTGATAGGATGTGCTTATATAGTAACTGTAAGAGCCCTCTGTCCACTGCACTGCTAATATAGATGCTCTGGTGTCGCTAAGTGTTTAAGTATTAGAGTTAGTGTTTTTCTCAGTGTGGTAGCACACACCTGTAATTTCAGCACTGAAGTGGCCAAGGCAGGAGGATTGCCATGAATTTGAGACCGTTCTAGGCTACCTAGTGAGGGCTTGTCTCAAAACAACAATCCCAGATAGCATCCCATTAAGCATCACACGAAGTATTTGCTTCATGTTTACTAAATACAGAGCACTTCTGGGATAGAGAGAAGCAGAGAAATATCTTCCTGTTTTCTTGAATCATTCCATCCTCTTCTTGGGTTTGGCCTAATAAGAGTGTAGGCGGCACACAGAGATGGTCTAGTCAGTGGTCTCCCACCACAGCAGGAACAATTGTATCCCTGAAGCTTGTCAGCCAGCTCTTCTGAACAGACCCACTGATTACAGCGGGTGCCAATAAAAAAAAAAAAAAAAAAAAAAAAAAAAAGGATTGAACCAAAATAAACCTGCGGAATAAACAGAAACCGTCAGTCACCCCAATCCAGATGGTCTTCATTCATAAGAGCAAATGGGTTCCCATCCAGCCTTTAGATCTAACTTCCAGGAGGCAGGAAATACTGAGAAAGAAATATGTTGAGGACACCACAAAAAAGCCATAAGACAAATCCAGAAGGCAGCCTGGTTTTTTCAACATACAATGCCATTCCAAAAAAGGAAGAAGGGGGAAGAAGGAGGCCCTTCTAGGGTAAAAATTCTGCAATCAAATGGAATGCAGTTTCCCTGATTGCCTCTTGGTCTAGGTAAGTCAGCTGCAGAAGATGTTTTGGGATTAGATAGGGAAACCTGAGCCTGGGCTGGTTATGAAACAGCAGTTTTATTGGCTTTATTTAGTTATATGTGAAGTGATATTTTGACAATGCAGGGGAATGTTCTTTAAATTCGAGATGTATAGTGGAATATTTAGGGGTGAAATGTATCTGATTTTAAGACTCTCTGTAGCAGAGAAAATGAAGCGAGATAAGGCCAGGTGCTAACCATCATTAGGCACAGAAGCTAGGCTGTTTCCTTAGACTAGTTTCTCTGCCATATGTTTAGCTTTTTTAAATTGCCCTAAAATCAACAGCCCCTTGGGAAAATAAGAATGAAAGGTTGCTTCTCTTCAAGAAAAGAAGGGCCAATCTCATCTTTCCCCCAGGGTGAAGTCCTAGGTGGCCTGGTTGGGGCTCCTGGAGCCGGAAGGGAAGCCCCAGGGCCCACAGGCTTTGGACCACCTGTGCATCTCGCGGGTCCGGCCTAGCGCACCTACTCAGGCCCTCTGCTCAAACTGAATAAGCTGTCACCGTGACACTCCAGGGAGGGTCAGAGTTTGGACTAAACTCCGGGTAAAGGCGGTCCAAGGTCCAGAACTGAGCCAAGCGGGGCAGGGGTGGTGTCGGGGCGGGTGAAAAGCCAAGTTCTTTCGGTTCACTGAACCTCTTGTGGCGGGAGGGGAAAATGAAGCGGCAGGTCTCTTCCTCCGGACCCACCTGTCATCCGCTCCACCCAGGCTAGGGGACCGGCCGCAAGTGCCCAAGCCGTTACCCTCACCTGCGGCCGGAAGCCCGGGAGGTCGCGGGCACTGCGAAGCATCTGGGACCGGTCAGCGGGCTCCGTGGAGCCAGAGGACAGTGGCAGCGAGGCCAGGCGTCCCCACGTCCCCGCGGGGGAAGTTTCTTGGCCCGGAAAGGTGCAATTGTGTGCAGCTATTCCTGGTATGTCAGGCCGCAGGCTGTAGGGGCACCGCCTCCCGAGGGCCTGGGACAGGGAAGGCTGGCGGAGGCGGGAAGGATGCGGGCTGGGGCGCATCTCTTCCCGCCCCACCGACTGTGGCATCTCCCCGCCCAGATAGTCTGACCAGAGAGCTGGCAGCAAGGACCCCGGCGAGGAGCACGGACGGAAGCTGGTACCGGCCCGTAGGGGGTGGGCTGGGGCGGGGCCATGGCTGAGGGCGGCGACAGAGCTTGCGACTTTTGAAGTTCCCAGGAGTCCCGGCTCCCGCTGCGCACCGATTCCAGTCGGCTTCTTCACCTCCCTCCTCTGCTCCAGTCCCGCTGGATCTGAGCCCATTTCAGGAGTTTCGAGTAAGCAACTCCTGCAAGTTCTGCTAGGTTCCTGAACTTAAAACTGCACGTCGCAGTTTCTCCCTCTCTTGCCCTAGTCATGGAAGGGATGGAGGACGCCGAGGCCGATTGCTCCGTTGCATTCGCAGAGGCTCAGAGATGGGTGGAGGTGAGTGTCTTTTACAGCTCTTTGCAGACGAATTAGCGCTCTCCCGGCTGGGCTGGGGTTTTAGTAGACCGGGCTCCCAGGCCATCTGAGTTTATGTCCGGTGACCTAGCCTAGTAAAGAGGAGGCAGTTTGGGGGACCGTGCAAATTTTCCCTTTCCAATCCCCTGATGCCCAGCCTTTCTTGGACTTTCTTGCAGATCTCCTAGCGCCTGCCCACTAGGGTTTGGTACCGCGCATCCCAGAGGATCAGTCCAGGTCCAGCTTCCTCAGATGTCTCTGTGAGGGCACTTCCCAGAAAGCTGGACACAGAGCTAGGCTGGGGTCCTGGAGTGCATTTCTTTGGGATGCTGATGCCTGACAGACACCTGGATAGCCAGTGTAGTCTGTGTGAGTTTAGGGAGGTGGGAGATGCCACCCTTTCCTCTACCCTTCATCCTCTCTGGAGTGGGAAAATTAAAATACTCTAGGCTCATTTACAGATGGCTTGTAATTCCAGCCGTGCCTCACAGACAAGGTCTTCTGTTCCTTTTATTCCTGTGGAGAGATAGTCCCTACATGTTGCCTTCGGACAAGGCTATTCTGGGCTTGACAAGTTGGGGGTTGGTGGTGGTGTGCATTCCTGTGTTAGTGATTGAACTCCTTATCTGTACTCTAGCGCTGAGTTACAACCCTCCACTCTGAGATGTCTTCTAGGATAGGTCAAAAGAGTCCTTCCAAACGTGGGCACCACAATAACTTGTTATGAAATTGTTTCCTACAACAGCATTGAAATAATTTTGGAGTTATTGGTGTCACATGCTGGTGTATCCAATAGCTAGGAATTTAATTCAGAATTTAATTTAATTAATCCTTGACAAGAGCTCTACTCCTTAATCACACCCCAGCCCCTCAATATATTTAAGAATTCAAATTCTGCTTAAAGATTTTCTGAGAAAAGCAGTACTACCAAGAATGTCAGAGAAATAGTACATATATGTAATTTTATTTTCTTTAAAGAAACCCATGTAGGGCTGGGGATATGGCTCACTAGGTCTCACTAGCTTGAGAATCCGAGTTTCTCCCATGGAAAAAGCCACTGCAACCCCAGGACAGACAAGACTGTGGACAGAAAGATCCATGCAACTTGCTGGCCAAGTGGCCAGCCAGCCTAGTCAAAGTGGTGAGCTCTAGCTTCAGTGGGAGATACTGTATATTAAAAAAAAAAAAAAGGCCAAGAAGAGATCGAGGGAAAAAAAAACCCCTGATATTGACTTTCAGTTGTGTGTGTGTATGCGCGCGCGCGCGCGCACACACACACACACACACAGAGAGAGAGAGAGAGAGAGAGAGAGAGAGAGAGAGAGAGAGGCAATAAAAACAGCATGTATTTATCAGGAAAAAGTAAAAATAATAAATGTTAAATGTTACATTTCTACTTTTCAGCAAAAGGACATGAGATGTGAGTAACATTGCTTTCTAGATGGCAAGGATGTCTCAGAAATTAGCTTTTGGTGCCTTTATGGGCTGAAACTTTGAGCTGTCTCAAGGTGACTTGGAAAGATGTGAAGGGGGGCATGGGAGGCTGAGAGAAGTTATAAACACCATTCAGAATTGAAATGAGAGTGGAAAAATCCCAGCAATGTAGTTAAGAGAAATAACTTTGCTCATTCACAAACCTGGAGAAGTCAAGGCTTCACCTGTAACTTTCCATTAGTGGTGTTTGCTCTGCATAATTTCAGAAAGCAGGGTAAACTCACCATTCTCTTTTTTCATTTGAGTGTAGAGGATGGAGGGAGGGGGATGGGAGGGATGCTGGGGTGTTCTAACTCATACATGGCTCCTGGGTGGCACATCGGCACTTTTGGGTCATTCACAACTCCCAGGTGGTGTCTGTCTTTGCATGCCTTATACTTGTTTCTAGAACTGTGGATCATTTCACACTGATGGTTAGTTTCTAGATCTTAGGAAAGTCAGTATTACTTGGTTGTCCTGGCATGCTTACAATTGTGTAAGAGTTCTGTGGAAAATTTGCATACCGTGAACTCCTGGCAAGTGTTATTGTACAATAGGTAATCATTGTGTGTGCTCACTCATCTTCCCCTCCATCCCAGTCTATGGAAAGGCTTAGCAGCAGGAATTTGGCAGCTTGGTACATTCCTTATTCTTGAAGAGTGCAATGTTCCTAAAGCTACTGTCAGATCCTTTTTTAGAGAAATTAAAATTGAATGCTTTTTCCTTGCACACCAGTTGAGCTACTGTTAAATGTTTGTTGAGAATATTTAAATATTTTATATATGTATATGAGACCAGGTTTCATGATGTAGCCGTAGATGGCCTGGAACTCTCTATGTAGACCAGGGGCTGGCTTTGAACTCATGTAGGTCATCTATTCTGGCTCCAAAGTGCTGGGACTAAAGGCATGCACCATTATGCTTGTCCTCATATTCCTACGTTAAAATTTTTCTTTTTCTTGTTTGTTTTCTGAGACAGGGTTTCTCTGTGTAGCCCTGGTTGTCTTGGAATTTGCTTTGTAGACTAGGCTGGCCTCAAACTCACAGAGATCCCTTCCTCTGCCTCCCAAGTGCTAGGATCAAAGGTGTGCACCATCACCACCCCAACACTACTTAAAATGTCTATTTTTTAGGAGTGTGCTGGGAATTTGAAGTGATGCTGGTTGGTTCTCTTGTTAGTGTTTTCTTTACAATTAAAGCACGTGTTTAAAATAGTCTTTTGCCCAAAGACACACAAGGTCTGACTCTCATTGCTATAACCTGTTGCTTTCAAGAAACCTTAGTCTGAAGATAAAGTATTTCTAAATCATTTTGGAACATGAGTGGGATACTGGCATAAAGTTCCCATTTGTTAATATTCTTGCTCTGTTTTGTTCTTTCTGTTGGTTTTCTCTGCATAAACTTCTGATTCATACATGTCATGTATGCATGTATGTGCATGTGCTATAACGTGTAATATTGTATAGAGTCTAGCCTGCCGTCTTTATCTTCCCCTAAAGTTTTATATGTACCTGTACTTTCTGCCATGCTGGTGCTGGGGAGTGAGCCTAGCTGCCTCACCTTTCCACTGAGCTACCCACCCTGTCAGCTGCAGTTTTGACTGTCTCAGGGCCAAGAGAGTCCAATCACCTTGTGAAACTTTAAATGACGACTGGACTCCATGTCAGCATGGACTTTCTGTTTCCATTTTCTATCTGGGAGTACAAATACATACTGTGTTATTCTTACAACCAAGATTGAAATGATTAAAATTCATTTTGGGACCAGTTATGGAGCAAGTGAGATGTGAGGGCTATTGTGATGTTATTGATTTCTCTTTTGCTTCATTTTAAATTATATTTAGATTCTTAAAAAAAAAGTGAGTATACTTAAACAAACAGGTCTGTCCACTCGGGGATTAATTTTGCAGCAAAAACAAATGTAGGACTGGTGCCCTTTAAGATAATTCGACAGAATGATATCAGATGGATTATCTAAGTGGAAATGTTGTTTGGAATATTAATAATGTAGCAGGGCTAGTTTATGATTAAACATTGGTTAAAAACTGAGTTAGGCAATGGTTTGCAGTCAGTGCTCTCCTAGCAAGGTCATAGAGTGGGTGATGAAGTGGTGGAAAACACAGCCCAGACTCGCTAATTTTAGTTTGCTTCTGCTGTACCTTTTAATTTCCTATACCTAATAGTTGCCTCTGTCTGCTTAGGGACAAACCCTTAACTTAAGCAGCTAGAACCCTGATGAGGTTAAAACCCAGGAGTGCTGTTCACTGCCTTGCTTGATCACTGGTTTCCAGTCTGAGAGTTCTCGTCGCTATCTATCGAGGTGTAAGGAGGAAACACTGCTGTGTCTGTGGCTGGCACAGGACAGCTTCACCTGAGTCACTCCCCTCCTGCTCGCCTGCCCTTCTTCTTATCTCTGGGTTGGAGTCCCTCAGTATCACTGTCATCCTGTAAAACGACCAAAGGGTGCCAGCTTGAGCACCCTTTGCCAAGTCTGGCACCAGAACAAGAGTCCTGGATCGTGGTTCACTTCCCACTGGTCTGCTCCGCCACCTGTCCCACGGTTTACCCCTCAAAGACATCCTGTCACTCTACTCCCGTTGTTCTGTTTGTCTCTTGCTAAAGAATTTTAAGAGCTTAAAGACTTCCTTGGCTTAAAAAAATTGTACTTTCTGGGTCCACCATTGGTATAAGCAAAATTCTACCTCTCTTTCTCTCTAAACTGTGTCCTTTCTAACCATTGTCCACCTCAGGTCTGTAAGAAACTGCATGCTCACCACACACCAGTGCTGTCTATAGGCCAAGTGAAAGTCTCACGAATGTGTACTATTGCTTTTCAAATGCAGATAGTGTGACAATTATTCCTTTGAAACTCTTTCTAGATTTGGAGAAGCATATTTGGTAATACATATAATTTCTTTCCTTCCTTCCTTCCTTCCTTCCTTCCTTCCTTCCTTCCTTCCTTCCTTCCTTCCTTCCTTCTTTCCTTCCTTCCTTCTTTTCCTTTTCTTTTTTCATTTTGAGACAAGGTTTCTCTGTGTTCTGGAACTCACTCTGTAGACCAGACTGGCCTTGAACTTAGAGATCTGCCTGCTCCTGCCTCCTGAGTGCTGGGATTAAAGGTGTATATTGCCACCTCCCATGGCAATATATGTAATTTCAATTGCTGAGGTGAATTGTAAAGTTTCTTGGTATAGTGAAATTGATGTGATATACAAACAGTATAACCTATACTTGTAACAAATAGCAGTGTGCCAGTCTGTCACAAGCAACCTACTGTTCAAGTCATGCTCAAATAAGACCAGTAACAGGTGTAACCAATGGGCTCTAACTGTACCTCACTTCCATTTCTTATGGTATTTCCTTTTCTGCCCGTGGTGGGGTGGAGCAGTCTCCACTTCTTTTGGTCTATATGGCTACTATAAAAACCACTTAGCCACAGCTCTTCATTTGTCATTGCCCTTGCAGAGAACGTGAGTTTAGGTCCCAGATTACAACCACCTGTAGCTCTAGCTAGCTCTAGGGGATCCGACACCCTCTTCTGGCCTCTGTGGGTATCTGTGTGACAACGGGCATCTCTCTCTCTCTCTCTCTTTCTCTCTTACACATGCACACACACATTCACACATGCATACACACACACACACACACACACGTTAAAAAGAATAGAAAGTCATATAGGCGGTTCTTATACCAACTATTGTATAGAAACTTTCTCCAAGTATAAACTGATCTTGTCGGTTCCTTATGTTTTGAGAAGTCATATGAAAATTATTTATTTTCGTTTTTGTAAATGTCTTTAATGAAAAACTTTGAAGTCCATAATCCCTAACATGTCATTCATTGCCCTTTGTAATCTGGTACTGTCCTATTTATTTATCTTATGTTTTTGGTCTCTTTCTTCATAACTGCCTGTGTAGTTTTCTCCTATCAAGCCCACAGTATTTGTGCAGTTTCAGGAAATGTTGACTGAAGAGTGTTTTGCTCCCTAAGAATTGCTTGTTTCTCTCTGTGCATACAGTGCAGTTTTCTTCCCTCCATGTTGGCAGGTATGGACCACCCCGTTAATCCGGAATTCTTTGCTTTTTCATACTTAGGCTAAATCACCCTTATGTGAAGTCTACCCTGGACTCTTAGACCTCCACTTCTGCCATGTCTTCCTTTCTTTCATAAAGATCACCTATTTCCTTACTGTCCAGTACAAACTTATCTCTCCATCAGAGACAAGGAGTCGCGTTCCTCCCTTGAGTATTCGGCACAGTATCTGACAGTGTTTGCTCAGCACAGGCGTCATCTTAAGGCTACTACTCTAACAGACTTAAAATGTAGCACCCTGAGGATCAGAACACATTTCTTCTTCCAGCTGAGAGTTGTACAGAATCTGTTGCCATCATTCGGCGAGGACTCCAGCATCACCATTTGGTGAACTGGCAGCACCTCCAGATCACTGCTGTAAAGGCGACTCGTGTAGTATGTGATGGCACCGAGGGACAGCCCAAGTAGGCTTGCCTATGGAGTCAGACAGGGCAGCTTTTGAGACACTAACATACTTGTCTATTGGGCTGGGACGTGGCAGCTTTCAAGCACATGAGCTTTGCCTACAACATTACTTCAAGGAGTGGCCAATAGCAGTGAGGTCTTACTGAGAGAATGCCTTATATGCAGAGAAACACAGAGATTTTTGAGGGCACACCTGTTGGAGTTCTGTGTATTCAATCTGCAGTATATCAGTCAAGGGATAGACTGTTTCTCACTCAAGAAAGTTCCCATCCAGAAGTGCCCGGGGGGTTCCACCTCTTCTGTAAATAAGTTGTTATTCTGACTTTTAGCTGCATAGATCTCTCACGTGTTTGGATAGCCAAGAAATGCCCTAATTGTATTTCCCCTCCCCCTCCTTTGTTATATGATGTTTCACTCTTTCTTCAACAAAGAGTGCCTGTTTGGCAAATAAAAAAGGCTCCTAGGAAAGGGAGGGGTGGTGAGAAGCCAGGGATTTCCTAAAATCCTTTGGGAAGGAACAGATTCTCACAAATAGGAACCAGGGCACTGGTGCTACCAGAATAGCCTGGTTCCAGGAAGCCTAAACAGCTGACTTAGAGAGTTTCCTGAGGAACTGGGAGGATCCAGTACATTTGTCATGGATTCTCCTACTGGTGACTAAAATCTAGAAATGGATGTGTTCATAAAGTAATGGAAAGGACTACTTACACCTTCAATGCAACAATATCCTTGGGTCAGCTGGAGAGTGGACCCTCTAGGTCAAAGGTGATGAGTGACAGCTTGAAGTGAATTTGCTACGCAGAGCAAGGATTCTGATATTTTGGCTAAGGTTAGAAATCAGTGTTGGCCTCCTCCCCTCCAATGAGTGATGAGTGATGGCTCTTGTACTTTTTCTCAGAGCATTGATTGTCTTGACCGTTTATGTCATAGATGACTCCTTGGGTTTTCACCAGTGAGAACGGTGAATTTAAGATAAAGAGGGTTGCCTTATTTCAGTGAAGTCACCGAAGACTAACCTGAGTCACAGCTGGTGGTGTTTCTTCAGTAACTGGCAAGCACAGATGTCCTTGAGTCTGCTCCTAAGCCAAGTCAGGCATTGTTCTTTCCAGTGTGTGTGTGACAGGGAGGGTGTGGATTGACTCTGTGAGCTTTGATACTCCTTGTGTTCCCTCTTCCCTGGATAGATACCAAGTGCATGTTTAGACTTGAGATGTCAGTGTTGTTGTCTTGCCCTACAAGTTCTGGACAGACAGATCTCAAATGTTTGATGAATGAATGTGTGTGTCCAGTCAGAAGGCTGGCTTATTTAATTGTTGTTTTTAGATCTTAAGCCTGTTACCTATCAAGAGTGTGTCAGAGCCCAAAGAAATGATAAATTATACATAGCTGTGCTTACTCTTCAGTTTCCAAAGGTAATTATTGGGTGTGTTTCTTTAAAAACATGTTTGATGTCCTGAAAGCTTAATAAGGATAATAGCTGTCATATCTGCACAACACTGGACCGGAATTACTTAGCCAATCAGCTCCTTTGCTAAAGAGATGAGGCTAATAGGAAGCCTAGATATGAATCACAGCAGCCCAGACCAACAGCCTTTTCAAAGATTATACAACACCATAGACAGCACTCTAGAAGACTGCTTCTCATCCCTGGAGCACAGTGTGTTCAGCCCAGGGCTTAGGTGTCTCTTGATGATGGTACATAGTGCCAGGACATTGTCTCCATCTTCAAGCTTCATAGGGAAGAAGGGCATGCAGAAGAGAGTTTAGAAAAGCTCTGTCTAGGATTAATGGTAAGAATTTATGAGTTTGTTGGTCACAGTGAGGGCCATCATAACATGCAGTGCTAATGGATACTGGCAAGAATCCCTCCACTTACATTAGAGACTAGTATGTATTATGAACTGAAGTGTTCTTACTATACAGAGGAAGTTATAACTGACAGAAACATAACAGTTACAGAAAAGAAAAGATTTTTAATAGCTTCCTACCATCATTTCTTAGCATGATAAGTATCAAATTAATATAGCTTTGAATTTTATTGTAATGGGATGTTTGGTTTCAATAATTGCAGTTTGGATCACTGACTTGAGTTTCATAAAACAACAATAACAAAAATCATTAAATGAACTTTGGCTTGTGATTAGAACATAATTTCTAAGAATTCCTGGGTCAGCCCAATACATGCTTCTGCTTTTTTGAGCTCCATAGTTATGTGAAACAGTATTCAATGCATTAACAATCCTAAAATCAAAATATCAACTATCCTGGAATATCAACTAGTCGGCTCACATTTAATTCTTTATATAAAAAAGTATACCTACTTCTTTAGTGTATAAATTAGTTTTCTGTAATAAATGATAGATTCTATGTATATCAAAGAAGTATTTTAGCATCAATTTATGTATGCTTTATTATCAGTAAGTGTTTGACTTTTATACCTATTTTATGTGTGTATATACACAGAGGAGCATAAAAACCTCTAGGATGGGAAGGGGTCGTGAGTGTGAATTACACCAGAATGAGCTGACCTAAATGGTTAGTGATGGTTTTGCCAAGAAGCATGAATAACGATATTAAACCAGCTAGTAATTTTGAGTTTCTGTGTCATGTAAGACACCTGGTAAGTGCACTGCCCCACCTCTCCTTATACTGAGGGACTGTTATTGCCCAAGCGTGTTTTTCTCAGACAAGGAAGGAAAGGAGTGAGAGGTAAAATACTCATTTAAGAAAGCCCTGGAACTAATATGTGGTGGCTGGAACTGGAGCGAAGGCAGTTGGACTTTCTTGACTTGTCCTCTTTGGCTCCGGAGAGTGGCACTGGCCAGTTATGACGGTGAAGAGTGGAAGGAGTGGGCTCTAACTCGTCATGGCAGTGGACACTGCTAGCTCATTTATTGTTTATTGCAAACCCCGTTCCCAGCATGTGTTCTGTCTGGTGATGTTAGTGCCTAGAAAACATGTGACCATCAAATATCACATCTTACAGAATTGCCCATAGACACTCAAGTAATTTCTGCCTTTACTTTGACATATTCAAATATATTTAAGTGAACTATTTAATGATCAATAAACCATACTTTTAATAATGTGTGTGTGTGAGCTGTGCACATGAATGTGGATGATAGTGGAGGCCAGAAGAGGGTACAAGGTCTGGAGTCTCAGGGAGCTGTGAGCAGACCATATGGATGAACTGGGTCCTTTGGAAGAGTGGTACTCACTTTTAACCTCAGAACCATCTCTCCAGCCCAAAAGAGGAGCATTGAACAAATCATTTATTTATTATTCTCGACAGTTTCATACATGGGTGTAATGACTTTTGGTCATTTGTACCCCTCCTTACCCTTTCATCCTTTTCCTGCCGCTGAAGTGCTCCTTCCCAGCAAGTACCCATCTATTTTAATGTCTTCTATAAAAACAAACAAACATTGATTGATTGATTGTGTATATGTGTGTGTGCAGGGGCCATGGTCTTCATGTGGAGGCCAGACAACAGCTTTCAGGAGTCAGTTCTCTTCTTTGACAGGGTGAGTTCTAGGGACTGAGCTCAGGTTGTCAGGCTTAGTGGCAGGCAGCTCTACCTGTTGAGAATCTTTTTTGTCTTTATGTGTATGCATTTGTGTGTGTGTGTGTGTGTGTGTGTGTGTGTGTGTGTGTGTGAGAGAGAGAGAGAGAGAGAGAGAGAGAGAGAGAGAGAGAGAGAGAGAGAGAGAGAGAGAGTGTGTATGTGTGTGTGAGAGAGAGAGAGAGAAAGAGAGAGAGAGAGTGGACAGAGACAGAGACAGAGACAGAAAGACAGAGAGATCCACTGAATTTAATTATGGGTTCTTGAACAAGCACAATGGGAGATTATTTACTGGCACACAGGCAATTTAGCAGTGGCCACACCACTGAAGAAAGCAACGTTTCCTTTCCTATCAACCACTAACTGCCAATAGTCCTTCATGGGGTCTCACAAGCCTTTATAAGGAACATTTAAACATGATGTATGCATGTGTGTCTGTGTGTGGGTTTGTGCATCTGCATGTGTGGTACCCGAGGAGGTCAGAAGAGGTTGGCAGATCTTTTAGACTGTAGTTACAGGTGTTTTTGACCTTCGTAATGTGGGTGCTGGAAACTGAACTTGGGTCCTCTGGAGAGCAGGAAATAGTCTTAATGGCTAAGTTATCTCTTTAGTCCTGGGAATACTTTTCTATGGTCACATTGAGTTCTCCTTTGAGCTAAGGTATAATATAAGTCATAATTTTGATAAGACATCTCAGGAAAGTGTTGATATGTAGCCTACATTTATGTATCCTATGTCAGTAGTTGATCATGCTTCAAATTATACAGTTGTTACCAACCTCATAATAAACTTTGGCTTTGTAATTCTTTCTCATGAGAGCTTAAACTTTTATCTCATAAAAACAAGAGAGTTAAGTCTGCTGTCTTTACCTTTTGACTAGTATTTGGTCAATTTGGGGAGAAACTTGTCAATCTATGAAAAGCATCAGGCTTCATTCATGCTGGGCAAGCATCCTACCTACCGTGCTTGCTACAGTCTACCTCTGAATCCCAGATTTGAAACCACAGGCTAGAGGGCCCACATGATCTATTCTCCTCTTCCTGTCTCATTTCTTACAACCTCCTCCATAGTCACTTCCTACTCTTATTTACATGCGCAAAGAAGGTCTTTATTTTAGGGTCTGTTTCTTCTGGAGAATACCCCCTCTCTTGTTGAATGTGATGTCCTCATCTCTCCTTCGTTCTAAGTTCGTGACACTCACCATCACTTGTTTTTGTACTTTATTTGTGTTTGTTTGTCTGTTAATCTCACTAGAACCTTAGTATGTGGAGTAAGGACTCATTTCATTTTCAAGCTCTGACTCGTGCTGATTATTTAAGATGTACTCAATAAGTATTTTTTCTGGGCAAGCAAATAGATTAAAGAGTGCATGTCTTTTAATGTTTAATGCTTGCAATCTTTTTAGCCTATGATGTAACTAACTGACTTTTCCTGGCTCAGCTTCACTCAACACGAGAAGTTAATTTTGTCATGTTCGGATTTAGTTTTTTTTCTTTTCAGCTCAAGATTGAGCAAGTTGTAGGCACCGTTGTTAAAAAGCAAGTTCCAACCATGAGAAATGGACTCTGCTCAATCAATTCTAAACATGCCCCCAAAGAAACAAGTACAGTAAGGAAACCATGCAAGGAAACTTGAAGGGTGGGGGTGAGCCTTCTTAGCTGATGAGCTCTGCAGTGGATAGGGCGTCATCATGAGACTGTGGGAGTCTAGTTACACAAAAGCTCTCACTGATTGCAGATTGTGTGACTGCAGTCTCTCTTCATTACTTTTCTGTTGCTGTGGTGAGACACCATGCCCAACACGAAGAGTTTATCGGGGCTTATAGTTTAGAGGGTGAGTCCATGGTGAGAAGCATGTCTGCAGTCAGGCAAGCATGGTGCTGGAGCAGTAGCTGAGAGCTCACATCCTTATCCACCAGTAGGAGGCAGAGCAGAGAAAGCTAACTGGGAATGGCATGGACTTTTGAAATGTCAAAGCTCATCCCCAGTGACACACCTCCTCCAAGGCCACACCTTTTAATCCTTACCAAACAGTTCCCCTCACTGTGGACCAAGTATTCAAATATATTGGCCTATGGTGACCATTCTACTTCAAACCACTGTGTAGAGGAGCAGAAAATACCTTTGCTCTGTCCAGAGATAAAAGAAAACAATAGCCTGATTTGCTGATGCATACCTGCCATCCCAGTAACTGGGAAGTAGAGACAGAAAGATTGCAAGTTCCATGCTCTCCTGTGCCATATCTCAAGACACTGCTTAAAGAAGGAAGGAATAAAACAATGGAACATTTGAGAACAGGAAACTTTCTCCTTCCTTCTCCAACACAGACACTAGTCCCCTGCCCCGCCCTGTATTTTTGTAGTGCTACACTTTCCATGCACTTTTAGAGGAATTGTTCTGAAAGACTACATGCAGTTAAGCATGGAAGCTTTCAAAGGAGCTTTGTTCAAGAATGAGGGGACAGGGAAGTCTGAATAAAGATCCTCGTCCAAGTCTGTCCCGGTACACGCTGACTTTCTCTCATCTTACCCTTTAGTATTCTTCCCAACTGTCCCATAAATTAAAGGATGCTTGCTATCATTATAACTTCTTTTCAAAATAATGAGGAGAGAGAGAGACTCGGAGATGTTGAGTTTTTTTTTTTTTTTCAAAACCACACAGCTCGCACTGGCAGAACTGGGGTCTCAGCTGGTAGAACCAGTAGTTGACCTGAGCTTTGCCTCCTAGAAAAATTCAAGGCTGTCATTGGTTGTCTTTTGTTTTTCCTCTCTTCTAGTCCACCTGCTGTGTGGCTTCTCTGGTAGTTGTAGCTGCTGTGTTGACATGCACACCCCCTGGCAAGTTATTAGCTGTTCCTTTATGTGAAACTATCTTGCCTACTCTTCTTATTTCACAACTGCAACTAAATTTAAAATTGGAAAAATGCTTCGGTGGTGGGAAGGAAGATGGAGCTCAGTTGGTAAAATGCTTGCCTAGCTCAAGAGACCTTTAGGTTGGTTCTCTGGAGCTACATAAGCTGGGCTTAGTGAGGGCTGCTGTACCTGGAATTTCAGCAGTTGGGAGGTGGAAGCAGGGGAATCAGAAGTTCAAGGTTGTCTTTGGGTCTGTTACTTTTGGGTCTGTGGTGAATTGGAATTTCATGGCATGAAGCATGTAGCAGAACAAAACAGCTCATGTGGTAGACAGGATGGGGGAGCCTGTAAGATATACACCTCAAGGGACTGCCCCCCCATGCATCTCCTCCAGTCAAGACCCTAAAGTTTCCAGACCTCCCCAAATAGTGCTACCAGCTGGGCTCTGAGCCTTCAACAATGAACCAAAGGGACATTTCTCCTCCCCCTCCCCCTCCTCGTCCTTCTTCTTCTCCTCCTCTTCTTCCTCCTTCTCCAGACAGGGTTTCTGGCTGTTCTGGAACTCTCTCTGTAGACCAGGCTGGCCTCGAACTCAGAAATCTGCCTGCCTCTGCCTCCTGAGTGCTGGAATTAATGAAAGGCATGTATCACCACCGCTGGGCCCACAGGGATGACATTTCTTAATTCAGATTGTAACTGCCCATAGTGCATAAGGACTGAGTTCTGAGCTCTGAGGAGTCCTCTCTCTTAAGACAACAAGAGAAGGCAGGGGACCCATAGGCCACAAACCCAGAGAGCTGCCAAGGGGAGCTCTAGCTTCATGAAAGAGTTGTAGGAAAAGGACTTGCAGAAGTGTTCAGAGACTTTCACTCAAATTTTAGAATCATTGTATGTGAGTGGTTTTGGTTTAGTGATTCTAAAAGCTTAAAACCATATTAATCTAGTTTAGTTCATGACTAGATCGAACTTTTCTAACCTACATATTTCCACAGAGTTGGCTTGGGACTGAAGGTGTGTTGTTTTCTACTTTTTTTTTTTTTTTTCTAGCATCATGGAGGGGTGAGAAGAGCAGGTTCTGGGCAGTACTACACAGGTGTGGCTCAGACATGACAGACTGCAGATAAAAGGTGTAAGGAGCGAGATATGAAATGTTCCTGAGCATAAGTTCTCACACATACTAAATGAGAATTGCAAATGGGACAAGGTTAAGAGAAAAAAAATGAATATGGAATAGCACAGATATTCAACACATACCGATGACTTGGATCATCATTGCCATTCTACTTGACTCCTTATATAAGGAAGATGAGATAACTAAATGATATTATTTCCTTTCCTAGGCTGGCTATTTATCTAGTGTGTATGGATGGATCTCTATGTGTTTGTTCCATGGTGCATTTAGATATCTTTATATTTATTTTGATCTTTGAGTTATAAAGATGAGGGTTTTATTCTTGTTAATTGTTGTTTTTGTTTTTCTTTCTTTGAGATGGAGTCTTGATGTGTAATTCTGGTCAGCCTGGAACTTGCTATGTAACCAGGGTAGCCTCTAACTTGCAAAGATCTGCTTGCCTCTGCCTCCAGAGGATTAAAGGCATGTCATACATACCACACCTGTCTATACAAATATGAGTTATGATTAAGAACCATATACATTCTTATGTGTGTGTGTATATGTCTGTTTGCATGTGCATATATGCACATGTTCATAAATATGTGCAGAGGTGCTAAGTTGATGTTGAGTGTTTTCCTCTATCTCATTCTACTTTATGAGGCTGAACCCAGAGCCCACCCATTCAGGCGGGTCAACTAGCCAGCTTGCCCTGTGATCTGCCTTCCAAATGCTGGAATTACAATTTGCTGCCATGCCTGCCTGACTTTGATGTGGGTTCTGGGGATATAAATTCCAGTTCTCATAGCAAAGATTTTATATACTGACATCTCCTCAGCCCAACTTTCTTTCTTCCTTCCTTCCTTCCTTCCTTCCTTCCTTCCTTCCTTCCTTCCTTCCTTCCTTCCTTTCTTTCTTTCTTCCTTCCTTCCTTCCTTCCTTCCTCCCTCCCTCTCTCTCTTTTCCTTCCTTCCTTCCTTCCTTCCTTCCTTCCTTCCTTCCTTCCTTCCTTCCTTCCTTCCTTTCTTTCTTTCTTTCTTTCTTTCTTTCTTTCTTTCTTTCTTTCAAGACAGGGTTGTTCTGTGTAGCTCTGGCTTTCCTAGAACTTCCTCTGTAGCCCAGGCTAACCTCAAACTCACAGAGATCTGCCCGCCTCTCCCTCTTGAGTACTGGGATTAAAGGCATGCCATCACTGCCTGACTGTCCTGCAGCTGCAATAAAATATCCATTTACCCTTAAGGGCTTGAAGTCAGAAAGGACAAACTCCTCAGGAGCAGTCATCTTGCTTATGGATGTTGCTTTTGACATCTTCCTCTTCCTGCCTACCCTGCCTTCATTTTGCCTTGGTATGGTACTAGTCCATTCTTGCGTTAGTTACTCTTCTTGCTACTGTTACCATACACCTGACAAAAGCCACTAAAGGAATTGCTCATTTCCGGGTAGAGTCTGTCACGGTGGGAAAACAGGGCCTTATGAATGTGAGGTGGCTGGTTGCATTTCTTCAACAAGGAAGCGGAGAAAGATGAACGCTGGTGCTCAGCTCACTTTCTCCTTCTATAGAGTTTGGGACCCCATGGAATAGGACTGCCTACATTCAGGGGTGGGTCTTCCTTCTTTATTTAAACCTTTCTGGACACACCTAGACACGTGTTTTCAAGGTGATTGACATCTAGTCAAGTTGAGAATTAAGATGGTCCATAGCAGCGTTGGAGAGATGGATGGTGCAGCAGTTAAGAGCACTGGTTGCTCTCCCAGAAGACTAGGGCTTGATTCCCCACTCAAAATGGTGGCTCATAACCAAAGGTAACTCTAGTCCTAAGAGATCTCTTGCCCTTTTCTAGCCTCCTTTGGCACTATAGGCACATGGTGCACAGACATACATGTAGCCAAACATCCATGAACATAAAATAAAAATAAATAAATCTGAATTTTTTAAAAAATATGATCCATGCCGGGCGGTGGTGGTGCACGCCTTTAATCCCAGCACTCGGGAGGCAGAGGCAGGCAGATCTCTGTGAGTTCGAGGCCAGCCTGGGCTACCAAGTGAGTTCCAGGAAAGGCGCAAAGCTACACAGAGAAACCCTGTCTTAAAAAAAAAACCCAAAAAATATGATCCATAACATCCATCCATTAACGAGTAACATAAGGCTAGTTGACTTATGGGAGACATTTACACTGAAGGAAATCAACTCTACACTTATCTCTCTGGAAATGCTTTTATATTTTCTTACTTAGTGTTCCTTTCCTTTTAACTGGCATCAACTATGATGAACTGGGAATATAGAGTCATGTGGTTTTTTTCCAAATAAATTATTTTTAGTGTCTTTGTACAGGCATTTACATGTCTGTCTAAGCTATTCTTTTTTTTTAAATAAGCATTTTTCTTCCTTTAAATTACTGTGTGTGTGTGTGTGTGTGTGTGTGTGTGTGTGTGTGTGTGTGTGTTTGAGGCAGTCATCTGGTTAATTTACCTCTGCTGTATTGCTGTATTCAGTCTGGAAAGGACAATTGCCAGTTCTTTTCCAAAAAGGACACTTTACGATGCCCTTCTAAAAATGAGCTGTTTTAGAAAAGAGATACTTTTATAGTTCATGAAAAAAGGGAAGAGCATTTTTAGGTACTTTATTCAAAGGATAAAGTTTATACAACTGCCTGTTTTTTAAGCCAATTTGCAAACATTTTTAGACTTGGAAAATGCTTGTCAGACCTGATAGGTATGACTTGCCAAGTAGCTGATGCTTTTGAAATTTGGACTTAGGTCTGGTAGAAGAATGTGGTTGACAGCCACACTGCAATTTACAGTAATCCTTTTTATGTAAGGAAATGACTCCTCTTGGCTTAATAATTTCCAGATGACTTTCTGCCTCCTTGATGATTGCCAAGTCACTTAAAATTCAGGTTTCCATATCCAGTTTACTAACGGCAAGGCAACCCTTGCTGCTTGGGATGTCCAGTGTGATGTTAAAGACTTTGTAAAACTAAGCACTTTGGGGGAAACTGCAACTTAGGTGGGCTGTTCGGGGCACAGACAAGATGTCTCAGCATTTGGCATGGCTTGTAACTAACTAAAGGCCATCAAGGATCTCTCTCTTGGGCTATGTCCAGGCTTGAAAAGTCATCAAGATGAAGAACCATGAGGAAATCTTGCCAGCACCATAAAGAACTTTCCCAGAAGCCCATTTGATTCATGAGGGAATCAGGAATGCTTCTGGTTGGATGTGTTACTGCTTTCCATAAGGAGCTTCCATTGTTAGGAGGTTGGCGATATGAGGTAGACAATGAGTGTCTACCATGCTTCTTTTCCAGTGTTTCATTTTTTATAGCCTTTTCCTTTTTTATGATTGCCATTCCTGTATTAGTTTCCAGAGATTTTTATAACCGCCCCCCCCAGCCCCGCCATTCCAGTATTATCTGTTTCACTTAGTTTTTTTTTTTTTTTCCTTTCAACTTTGGTCTTCTTTAAGTTGCAAGCTTCTTTGAAGCTTCTGGTGATTCTGTCAGCTGTCTTTCCGTCTAGTCCCCATGCGGCCAGCCATGTTCTTCATATAACCCCACTCTAGAACACCCCACTCTGTCTCTGTATTTTAGTCTTTCCTGGGAGAAACTGCATCCCCGGCCTCTGCAGGATCCTCATGCATGCCCTGCAGTGCAAACGCCATTCTGTTGCTCTAGGCCTTTTGCCCCAACCACTTTCTCTGCTTTAGAAGCTTTGGTACGTTTTTCTCTCTTCTGAGTCTCTTTGTCTTTGTGTGTCAATGTCTTAGATTCCTGTGTCTTATTTTGTATGATTTGAGGACCAATGAAGACAAATGTGATTGTAGTTGATAGAAATAGTTTGAAAGAAGAAGGTGTGTGTGTGTGTGTGTGTGTGTGTGTGTGTGTGTGTACACTTTGAAGTATATTATAAAAAGTAGAGTAGAAAAACATGGACTGAATAAGGGTTCCAGTTGTTGCTGAGGCAAGGTTGAAATGTCACTCTATTAACGATGTTAGAAATCTTACATTGAAAAAGCAACTATGAATCCAAGTCCCTATAATGAGGTGAAGTGGACGGGATAGTGAAAATAAGACAAGCAGGAAGTCAAGCTAAGAGAAATAAATGTTAAAGCCCCCGCTAGATGCCCTACTGCTTTTAATGGGCCATAGTGTAGTCTTTGTATTGGTCACTTCAGAGACTGAATCTCCCCCATCTATACCTTTAGCAGCCCATTTTTAACCTGTACTAGTTCAGTCACCTGGAGGGCAGAGTGCAGAAAGAGAAGGGACCCATGCCTAGAACCTAACAGATAATCTGTGAGGAAGGAGGTGACTGTGCATGTGTTTGTGCATGTGTGTCTGCGTGTGTGCGTGCACTTGAACGCATGTGTTGATGATTGAACTCAGCACATGCTGTCCTGATGAGCCATACCCTTAGCCAAGGCACTGGTTTGTAAAACCATTGGGGAAAAAAGTGCTCCTTCAAGAAAAAGAAGGCAATTAACATTCATTACATATATTGAACGTTAAGTCAGGCTGCTTCAAACAACTGTATTCTGTAGCTAAGAAAACTGGCAATCGTATAGCCAAAGTGCTGTGGGATAATCCTTCTAAACACTGTGAAGATGTGTTGCTCTCATTGTTAATAAAAAGCTGATTGGCTGATAGCTAGGCTGGATTTTCAGGGCAGAGAGAATGCTGGGAAGAAGGAGGGCAGAGTCAGAGGAGCCTCGAGCCAGACCCAACCTGTCTCAGGAAGAGCAAGCCTTGGTTGGTGTCAGAGCTGGGTTCAGGCCTGGTACACTTCCTGCGGCATCTGAACTGCTTTTGTTGGTAAAGATGGTAACTCTCCCTAAACAAGAACAGTGTGGTCCTTCACTTACTATGACCGACCGATTATTCCTCTTTGCCTCAAGCTTCATAAAAGGAGGTACCAAATCAGTTAGCGCCAAGCACAGAGCCTTTGAGACTCATTCCCAACAGGAAAGCAGATACTGGAGGAGCTCACGGCTTTGTAATGGCTTTATGCTTAAGTTTTCACTGAGTGAGACTGGAGACTCAAAGACTTAAAGATGTTGCTTCTGGAAGGAAAAGATGCTAAGTGAAGGAAAACCATCTGTACAAGCGATGCAGTCTGTAATGGATTTCACATTTTCTAGCTAAGCAGAATAAACTCCGAGTCCATGATAACAGTCCAAGAATTAGTTTTCTGATATTCTAGTTAGACTTCAATTCTGGTACCACAGTCCATGGATCAGGAATTCACTCGCCATTATGAAGATTAGAATTGCTTGCATCAGTCAATATCAATTTAGTTAAGATTCCTAATCTCTTAATGCATAAGTTATCTTAGAGTTAGAAAAGAAATCACACCAGGCATGGTGCACACACCTTTAGTCCCTGACTTGGGAGGCAGAGGCAGGTGGATCTCTGAATTCTAAGCCAGCCTTGTCTACAGAGAAAATTCCAAGACAGCCAAGGAGCCAATATCACACAGAGAAACCATGTCTCAAAAAACAAAAAACAAAACAAAACAAAAAAACCAAACAAACAAAAAACAAAAAAAAGAGAGAAAGAAATAAAAGAAAAGCAGAAAATAAATTACTGTTTTATTAGTTCTTGGATAGAGAACAAAGTTGAATTATAAAGCAGCAACAAAATGGTTTAATTTTTCATATTAAAAATGTATTTTTCACTCTAATCATTATAAGACTGTCTCTACTCCTTCACCAAGTAAGAAATTTGGGAAATTGTTGTGGAACATTGTTTTAACTATGTAAAGATGTGTTACATTTGTTTGTGCTGCAGAATGTTATTTTAACTGTGTAAAGGTGTGACATTTGTTTATGCTGCATTTGTTTAATGATGTAAAGACGTGTTGCATTTGTTTCACCTTCCCTGCCTAAGGCACCTGACTGGGCTCACAAAAAGCTGAATAGCCAATAGCTAGGCAGGGGCGGGATCCATGGGGCTGGTAGGCAGAGAGAATAAGTAGGAGAAATCTAAGAAAGAGAGAAGAAGAGAGGAGAGAACGGAGAAAAAGGGAGAGATGCCAGAGGACATGGAGAGGGATTGGGAGGTACAAGATGGGCGAGAGGTAAAAAGCCATGAACTAAACATATATTAATATAAATGGATTAATTTTAGTTATAAGAGCTAGTGGGACAAGCTTAAGCTATAGGCTGGGCTTTCATAATTAATAATAAGTCTCCATGTTTTTTTTTTTTTTTTTTTTTTTTTTGTTTTTTTTTTTTGTGAGCTGTCAGCCCCCTAAAAAAATATGTCTACAGGAAATATACCAGGAGTCTAGAGAGAACTATCACAATTCCTGAGGTCACATGGCATGACTTTAGAGGCTGTGTGTGTAGCGCAGTGGTAGAGAGATTGCCTAGTGTGCCTGAAGTCCTGTGTGGGATCTCTAGCACAAAATAACAAACAAACAAGTGAGAAATAAATAAAAATTTGCAGAGGAAGGAAAGAAAGAATGGAGGCGGTGGCGGCCGGGGGGGGGGGATCTTTAAAGAAGGACAGCTCTAATATGTGCATAGGGAGGAGCAGGGGACCAACAAGGGACCGAAGGGGGCGATGGGAAGGCATTTGCTTGAATGGCTGAGCAAATGCTTTACCACTGAGATACATCCCAGCCTGGAAGTTTGAACACACTACATCTCATTGTGCTGAAAAATGCTGTAGACACCCCAACCTAACAGAGCCAAGATCTGTTTTTCTAGTTTCAGTAACAGCACCCCTTTCCCAGACTCAGCCATTCAAGCAAATGCCTTCCCATGGCCCCCTTCGGTCCCTTGTTGGTCCCCTGCTCCTCCCTATGCACATATTAGAGCTGTCCTTCTTTAAAGATCCCCCCCCCCCGGCCGCCACCGCCTCCATTCTTTCTTTCCTTCCTCTGCAAATTTTTATTTATTTCTCACTTGTTTGTTTGTTATTTTGTGCTAGAGATCCCACACAGGACTTTTGTGGGTGGGCTGTATTGACTGAGGACCAGAGAGATGGGTCAGCAGGTAAAGACACTTGCTGCCAAGCTTGATGACCTGAGTTCAATCTCCAGGACCCTCATGATGCCCTCCCACGAGCTTCCCTCTGACCTTCACACATGCATCATGGTATATGTGCACATGTGCGTGCATGTGTACATATGCATACACACACAAATAAGTAAATGAAATATAGTAAAATTGAAGGAATATATTCTCTTATTTTTGACCACTTTTTATCCAACTATTTAGATTGGCTATTCACCTTGAAATCTTTTTTAAAATTAGCATTTTTCAATATATACAGAGATTTTTTTTTTTTAAATTTCACAATGTTGGACTGTACCATTTTCTCTTGAATGATGGCTTTGGAATGAATGCATGCCTGTCTTGTGTTGCTAAAGAGTTGTCATGGCTGTGGTTTCTGAGATGACGTGTTTAGCCTGTGGTCAGTAGACTATAGAAGGTTTATAGTTAGAGCCAGTGGGGAGAAATCGCAGCCAGGTTCCATTTTCCTATAAAATATATGTCTCTTGAAAAGGTTACGTCAATCCTGTTGGGTGTGAAAAGGTTCGTTTCAGGACAGGCACAGCAGCAGCCTCTTTGCGGGCCTGACCCGGTGCCAGTGCCAGACTTCAGGATCCTCCTTTTCCTCTCCCTCTCAGAGGGGGTCCACGAGCCACTGATGAACCACGGTCACTCTCTAACACTGTCACAGCGCTGTGTCCTCTGAAACGGTGTGTGGAACTTTTTATCTCCAGTGCTTCAGAATGCGACTGGTTTGGAAACAGTCTTTTTTTTAGCAGTAATCAAGTGAACGTGAGGCTGCTAGTGTGGACACTTGATTTCCTAATGCAGAGACTAACTTTGGATGTGAAGATGGCCCCGCAGAGTGAAGTTGGGCATGTAGAGGTAAGGAAGTGGGTCAAGGCATCTACTAGCAATAATTGCCAAGAGTGCTGGTAAACTGGTGAAAGGTGGAGAAAGGCAGAGAGAGAGAGAGAGAGAGAGAGAGAGAGAGAGAGGAGAACATGGCCCTGCAGGCATATAGAATCTAGACTTCTAGGCTTGAGAACTGTGAAAAAAATTTCAGTGCAAAAAGCTCCAAGTCACTCACTTGTTCTGCTATAACAGCCCTAGACCACCAGTGTACTCACGGTCAGCCATATTTTCTGATACGATACTTTTTCTTGCTAATCCTGTGGATCTGGAATAGTTCCTGCATGTGTGTCCAATGTGTATTCTTGTGTGTTTGGGTGACATCAGCACTTGATTTAGCGATCTGGCAAAGGAACATAAGACGTTGGTTGCTCTGAAATTCCTACAGGGTTTGAAACACACACACACACACACACACACACACACACACACACACACACACACACACACTCACTCACTCAGATTTTATGGTCCATATCCCTGCCAGGCAGAGAAGAGAAGAATACCATCCCGCACAGTGAGTCCGATCTCTCCCAGGAGTGACACAGTACCTCTCCAGGTCTTCTTATGCTGTTCCAATGTGCGTTTCTCTAACTAAAGATAGCTGAGTATCTCTTCATGTATCTCTTTGCTGTTTCCCTTTCTCATTGCCTTTTCCCACAGGCTACTAGATTTCTTATGGAGCATATGCTTTTTAAAAAGATTTAAATGTATATGAGTATTTTGCTTGGATGTGTGTATGTGCAACATATATGAGCCTGTTGCCAGAGGAAACCAAAAGATGGGGTCAGAGTCACCGAAGCTGGAGTTACAGATGGTGTGGATACCATATAGATGCTGGAAACCAACCCTGGGAACCCTGTTGGAGGATCCAGTCCTCTCAGCGGCTGACCCATCTCTGCAGTCCCTTTTGTATCATGCCTGTTTTTTTTTTTAATTTAAGAATTTTTTTAAAAATTCATTTTACATACCAACCACAGATCCCCCTCTCATCCCTCCTCCCACTCCCCGCAGCCCCCCCCCTCCTCTAAACGGGTAAGGTCTCCCATGGGTGGCCAGCAAAGCCTGGTATGTTCAGTTGAGGCAGGACCAAGCCCCTCCCCGCTGCATTAAAGCTGAGCAAGGTGTCCGACCATAGGTAATGGGATCCAGAAAGCCAGCTCATGCACCAGGGATAGATCCTGATCTCACTGCCAGCGGTCCTCAAACAGACCCAGCTGTCCTCAAACAGACCCAGCTACACAACTGTCTCCCATATGCAGAGCCTAGTCCAGTCCCATGCAGGCCCCCCCAGCTGTCATGTACCGTACTTTTTAATATAATCATCTGCTATACTTAGATGTTTTAAATATCTTCTGAAGGTCTTCATTTGTATTATTCTATTTGGTTTCTTTTTTGATCAGTGATTCCTTACTCTGATGTCATATTCCTTTGATCTTTTATGGTTACCAATGTCATGGTTCTTTAAACTAGAAAGACATTTTCCTTTTGATACCTTTACATTTCATATTCATATTAAGGCGAGGAAACTCCATTTTATGTTTGCGTGTGATATGAAAGTCAGGTTGTTTGTTGGTTTCTCCAGTTTTCCTGGCACTGTGCACCAAATCTATCCTTTCTTTCTTTGCTGCTCCAAGGAGTATATCCTGGTCCATATGAACACAGTCCTGTTTCTGTCTCTCTGTTGCTCACTTGGAGGCATGTCAAATATCAGATGCTATGAATATCTTCAGCTTTCCAAAATTGATTTCACTATTTTGTATTTTTTAATCACTTCTTTTTCAACCTATATGCTTTTTATTTCCTACCATACTTCATTCTGTAACATAGATTAAATACATCTATTTATTTTATGTGTATGAACATCTTGGCTGCATGTATGCACACCACATATGTGTGTGGTGTACACAGATAAAGAGGTGGTCAGATCCCCTGGAACCCGTGGTATGATCAGTTGTGAGCTTCCGTGTAGGTGCTGGGAACTGAATCCTGGTCCTCTGAAAGAGCATCAAGTGCTCTTAACTACTGAGCCATCTCTAGCCTCATCTAGTAGGAATTTTTAAATGAAGTCTTACTCTTTTAGGTTGGCATACAAAGTATTGGATTTCACTGTGGCATTTCCATACATATGTGCTGTAATGTAACTTGGCTCTAATTCATCTTTTTTTTGTTTTGTTTTGTTTTAGTTACCCCTCTTCTTTTAAGACAAGGCATTACTATGTAGATCATATGGACCTCAAACTCCTGATCTTCCTGCCTCTATGTCCTGAAATTATAGGTGTGTGCCTGGCTTTAAATTTGTGATTTTTCATCATCTGATTTATGATTCATTTGTAAAGCTTTTCAGATAATCTTGTTGGTATCTGTTTGAAATTACTTGACTTTCTAGACCAATTTAGGGAGAATTGACATCCATTCGTACAATGTTTTATCACATCTGTGAACAAGGTATGTTTCCTTATTTTTCAAGTCTTTAAAAACACTTCTTTAAACATTAAAAAAATGGCAAAAGTTGTAATTCACCAGGTAAAATCTAGAGACTTCATAGCATTTGCTTTCCTCCGAGTGGCATATCTTTCATTTCAGTGTAGAAAAATGCCATTGACAATGTATCTTCCATTCAGGAACTCAAGCCTCTAATTAGTTAATCAGTCTAGTTAAGAATAATTGCTTTTTTCTCTGTATAACCAATATTGCTCCAGATAATTATTTTGTTGCTTTTCTCTTAGCTTATCATTTTTTCTTGTCTTAATACACTTGCCGGGATCTCCAGACTATGCAATGTCTCTTACTTGGTTCTGTCTCAATGCAGACGAATCAAATGTTTCTCTTTCTAACCCTGCTACGCTGTGTTATAGTTTTGCTATATAGTATTTAAAAATGAATGTGTGGGCACTTTCTTATATTCTTGGTTTTGAGACTATTTACCACAATCAGATATTGAACTATATACCACACTAATATTTGGCTTATTAAATTGCTTGAATTATTTTTCTCTAACCAGTTAACATAGTAACATATACAGACAGGGGCCTTTATGTTAAACTGACCTTTGGCATTATGGATACCCTTTGTCATTATGAATTTTAGACATATGCTCTTAGCCTTTATTGGTATTTTTCTAATGTTTTTGTCATTCATATTTCCTAAATTTTCCCTGTACTTTTGGGGAGAGTGCTATTGTTGATTTAGAGTTAAGATGTCTCAAATCTCATAAGATGAGTTATATTGTTCCTTCTTGTCCTATCATATGCATAAAGCCTTACATTTGTGTCTTTTTGCTTATTTGTGTGCATTTATTAGGATTCTGGAAACATCTATTTTAGTTAGATTCTCAAATGTTAGTTTAGAATGTTCCTTTTAAATGACTGTAAATTAATTTTAAAGTGGTTATTAAATGCTTGCCATATTACTATTTGGATCTTGGGGGTATAGCAACACAAACACATAGCCCCAAATCCATAGTCCTGTCAGGTGTAGTGGTGTGGGAGTTTAAAATTGAAGCATGCCAGAGGTAGAGGCAGGTGGAGCTCTGTGAGTTCCAGGCCAACCTACTTCACATAGCAAATTCCAGACAACCAGGACTACACAGCGAGGCTTTGTCTAAAAAGCAAACAAACAAAAACCAAAACAACCAAAAAATCCAAACAAACAAAAAATAAAAATAGCTGATATTGTATATATAAGATCATAGTTTATTGCCTATTTTTACTGTTTTGCTAAGTGCAGTTTAGTGTGTGTATGTGTGTTTAAATACCACGGGATTGTTATTCAGAGGTATGTTTTTAAGATTTTTATTTTTAATTATGTTTCTGTGTGTGGGTATGTATGTGTGTAAACGCCCACAAGGGCCAGAGGCATCGGATTCCCTTGGGACTGGAGTTACACACAGTTGTGAGCTGCCCAGTGTAGGTGTTAGGGACCATGCTCCCTCACTAGAGCAGTGTGGGCTCCTGACTGCTGAGCTGTCTCCCAAGCTCCATAGAGTTATGTTTATCTTAGCAACCATTTCAAAGGATACATGTGGGGTTTGTCAATTTTATCTAATAGGGGACTCCTAGATGTTTAACAGCTAGCACAATGATTGTTTAATGATCGAGCATATTTTCTCATAGGTTATTCTATTTGTTAATTAAAATTACTAAATTTTAGTTAAGATGAAATAATACATTTTAAAAATCCACTTTGCATATTTGTTGATCATTTTCCGTTATGTGTCTAGGAGAAAGGGGGAAAATGCACCCCAATGAAGAAGAAACCAAGTGGCTTTGGGGACTAAAGCCAAGCCGTGACCTGTTTACAAAGGAAGAGAACCCTTTAACAGTTCCCTTTAATTAGTCCACGGCTGTTCTTTTCCACATGGAGGTTTTCTGAGTTTGACTGATGTTGAGAGTTTAAAGGAGAGCTGTCGCATGCTCGGCGACATCACATCTTGAAAGTGGCTGACATACCACAGTTTTCGTTTGTGTTTGATGCAGATGGCAACCCAGATGACTGAAATACTGAGGGGGATAACAAAGTGAGCTTCAATTGTGCTCTATGATGCACACATCTATCAGGTTACTTGATCATGGCGAGTGTATCATGTCTGTGCAGGCTTTTAGGTGTGGGGCAGGTATCAAAAGTTTTCTTTGAGCTTTATGTTAAGTTAAAAATAGATTTGTGAAATATTTGCTTACTATATTAAAAAAACAGGCATGATTCTTATTTCTGTTATAGTACCCATTTTATTGTTCAAATAGAATTTGGTTTGACGTTGAAATTTTAGATTTTCAGTGTATTTTAAATTATCAACTTAAATGTTGATTTTAGTCACTAGGGCAAATAAAGAGGTGTTGGAGAGGTGGGAAAGATGGAGGAGCAAGGTGATTTTTTTATTTAAATTAATATTTGGAGGGTTTTTTTTTTTTTGGGAGGATGCAGCAGGGTGAAGGGTGGATATGGAGGACCTTGGAGGTGAGTGGGATTAGGGTGCATGATGGGAAATTCCCATAGAATCAATAAAGAATTATGTTATAAAAAATGTTGAATTTAGGGGCTCTGCAGTTAAGAGCACTTGCTGCTCTTCCAAAGGATCAGGGTTTGATCCCCAACAACCACATGGCAGCTCATCACCGTCTGTACCTCCAGTTCCAGGGGGTCCAATGTCCTCTTCTGGCCTCTGTGGGCACACAAGCAGTACACAGATGTGTATGTCAGGAAAAACATCCAAACACATAAAATAATAATAAAAAAATGTGAATTTTAAATAGTGTTCGTATTGGAGACTACCACTTCTGCTTCCATTGAGGTTATTAAAATTAGGGTCAGGATCAGTTGGTAAACACACTTGCCACCAAGTCTTAAGATCTGAGTTCAATCCCCAGAACTGACAGTGAGAAAACTGACTTCTGAAAGTTGTCCTTTGACCCCCATATGTGCTCTGTGGCGCGCGCGCGCGCGCACACACACACACACACACACACACACACACACACACACTGTAATAAAATTAAAGAAAAATAATGCTTGAGACTAGGGAGATGGCCTCGTGGTGAAGGCACTTGCCTTGAGGCATGAGGACCAGAGATAGTTAGGATCCCCATAACCTCAGGGAACACCAGGTGGACACAGCTGCCTGCTTGTAAGTCCAGCTTCAGAAGGCAGAGACAGGGGATCCATGGAGCAAGCTAGCTAGCCAGACTAGCCATATCTCCAGCTCTGGGTTTGATTGAGAGACCTGGCCTCAAAAGAATAAGATGGGGGCCAAAGAAATGGCTCAGCAGGCACAGGAGCTTGCTGCCAAACCTAGTGACTTGAGTTCAATTCCCAGAAACCTATGTAAAGATGGAAAGAGAGAACCAACTCCAAAAATTTGCCTTCTGACCTCCACATCTCCACCCCATCACACATGAATGCACTGATAACACAAGTAAACACTTTAGGAAGATTCCCTTTAGCCTCCACATACATGTGCACACAGGTGTACCCATGGACATTCTAACATGCATACATCTATGCACATATACCACATTCACATATGTAAAAATACTAGAGAATTTTCAAGTAGCCTGATATCAAAAGACAGAATTATGACTAATTTAGTAAAATGGCAATTAACGAGGCAAAACCACATAGTTTATCTGATAGTTAAAAGAGGTTTATTTCGGGGTAACTTACAACCAGTAAAGGGGTTGGTTACAGAATCTGGGAGAGATGAGGTGCAGTCCAGTGTGGTTCTCTGGAGAACTAACTTGGTCTGCAATCCAGCATCCAGGATCATGAGGTGCCAAGAGAGCTCACACATACACGTCTTGGGTCTTAAGGGGTCCTGTCTCAGCCATGCCCCAGGGGCAGGTCATAGGCAGGCATGGCAGTTACCTGCTGCCTCACTAGGGGCAGTACTTCAAGGTCAATGCTGGAATAGCTACCCACCACAATTTATTTTTAAGATCTTAATTGGCTTTAGTATTTTCAATTCTAGAATAAGGGTATTCCATTATCATTATCATCATCATCATCATCATCATCATCATCATTATTCCATTATTGTTATCATCATCATTCTTATTATTTCCTTATTCCTCCTTCCACAAACAGGTTAAGGGTTTAGGTTGAGCTCCATGTTGGAACATAGCTTTAAAGACAGAAAAGAGCTGTGTGGTAGACCACAAAGTAGATTGTTTCCATTATTTCTCTTGTAAAGGCTAAAACTGAGGATTCTCATGCTGACAAAAACTAGCTTGTTTGAGCACTTGGCTGTTATCTCTCTGCAGATTACTCATGTCAGATGAACAACTTAATTTTGAGCAGGTGATGTATAACTTTAGCCTCAGCAACTTCATTTTTGTTTGGTCTTTTGGGCTTAAGAGTAGGAATTCAGTTGAAACCAATAGCCTCTATAAATTTTGTTTTATAGATACACAAATTTTATTTAACAATAATAGCTACATGTTTCACTTTAGAAATTAATGTTAACTGGGCTGGAGAGATGGCTGCTCTTCCAGAGGACTGGAGCATGGTTCCCAACAACCACATCTAGCAATTCACAACTTCTTGAAACTCCAGTTCCAGGCAATATGACACCCTGTTTTGTCCTCTCTTTGCACCCACATGTCCCTGCATGTACTCACACACAGATACACACACATACACACAAATAAAAATAGTTTATAAAATAAACATTTGTCACATGAAAAAAAAAATCCTTCTAACTCTCCACAATGTGTTTGAAGCCGAGAACAAGGTATTTATAACATAGACAGTTTCTGATTCTTGAAGGGATATTTCTTTTTTTTAATTAATTAATTTTCTCATTTATTTTATATCCTGACTACAGTTTTCCCTCCCCCTCCCATTCCTTCCTCCCCTCCCCTCTGCTCCCCCTCTTCAATCTACCCTACCTCCACCTCTGTTCAGAAAGGTGCAGGCCTTCCATGGGTGCCAACAAAGCATGGCTTATAAAGTTGATGTAGGACTAAGCTTCTCTCCTTGTATTAAGGTCAGTCAAGGCAATCCAGCACTAGGATCAGGTTCCCAAAAGCCAGCCAAAGCCTTAGGGACAGGTCCCACTCCCACTGCCAGGAGTCCCACAAATAGACCAAGCCACACAACCATCACCGTATGCAGACAGCTTAGGCCAGTCCCATGCAGGCTCCCTAGCTATCGGTCTATAGTCCGTGAGCTCCCATGAGCAGGCCAGTTGCTTCTGTGGGTTCCCTTGTGATGACCCTGAGCCCCTTGATTCATACAGCCATCCTTCCTCCCTCTCTTCAACAGGATTTTCCAGGCTCGGCCCAGGGCTTGGCTGTGGATCTCTGCACCTGTTTCCATCAGTAACTGGACGAAGGCTCTCCAATGACAATTGGGGTAGTTACCAATCTGATTACAGGAGATAGCCAGTTCAGACTACCTATCCACTATTGCTAGGAGTCTTATCTGGGGTCATCCTTGTAGTTTTGTGAGAGTTTCCCTTACATCAGGTTTCTACCTAACTCCAAAATATGCCCCCATCAAATCATCTCTTTCATTACTCTCCCTCCCCATTCATCCACCCCTTAACCTGATTCCTCATCTTCCCATCTCCATCCTCCCCCCAGTTTACCCCGGAGATCTAGTCTATTTTCTCTTCCCAGGGAGATCCATGCATCCCCTTTTGGGCCCTCCTTGTTACCTAGTCCCTCTAGGGTTGTGGATTATAGCATGGTTATCCTTTACAGTTAATATCCACTTATGAGTGAGACCATATCATATTTGTCTTTCTGGATCTGGGTTACCTCACTCAGTATGTTTTTTTTTCTAGTTCCATCCTTTTGCCTTCAAATTTCCTGATGTCATTGTTTTTTCACATCTATGTAATACTCGATTTTGTAAATGCACCGCATTTTCTTTATCCATTCCTCAGTTGAGGAACATATAGGTTGTTTCCATGTTCTGGCTATTATGAATAAAGCTGCTATGAACATAGTTGAGCAAGTGTCCTTGCAGTATGATTGTGCTTCCTTTTGGTATATGCTCAAGAGTGATATAGAAGGATCTTGAGGTAGATTGATTCCCAGTTTTCTGAGAAAACACCATATTGATTTCCAAAGTGACTGTACAAGTTTGCACTCCCACCAACAGTGGAGGAGTGTTCCCCTTGCTCTGCATTCTCTCCAACACAGGCTGTCATCAGTGTTTTTGATCTTAGCCATTCTGATAGATGTAAAATGGACTCTCAGAGTTGTTTTGACTTGCATTTCCCTGATGGCTAAGGATGTTGTATATGTCATATATGTCTCAGCCATTTGAGATTCTTCTGTTGAGAATTCTCTGTTCAGATCTGTACTGAAGGGATATTTCTACTCACTCTTAAAAGGCAATAATAGTCATGTGTATATGTAGCTAGAGTTTTCCTGCCTGGCCCACAGTCAGGACAAATCTCTCTCACCTGCCAGTCCCACAGCTGCTCAGACCCAACCAAGTAAACACAGAGACTTATATTGCTTACAAACTGTATGGCCATGGCAGGCTTCTTACTAACTGTTCTTATAGCTTAAATTAATCCACTTCCACAAATCTATACCCTGCCACGCGGCTCGTGGCTTACTGGCATATTTTCATGCTGCTTGTCAGGGTGGCGGCTGGCAGTGACTCCTTCTGCCTTCCTGTTTTTTTATTTCTCCTCTCTGTTAGTCCCGCCTATACTTTCTGCCTGGCCGCTGGCCAATTAGTGTTTTATTTATTGACCAATCAGAGCACCTTGACATACAGACCATCCCACAGCACAGCCAAGTGCAGACCATCTCAGACACCTGCACTCAGGCCCGTGGTCCTAATCATCCTCTATGCGGACCTGCTGGGTAAAGCCATGAGGAACCCGAGAACAGGCTCCCACAAGACATACGGAACATCCCACAGCATGTATACTCACATTCATATTTCTGCTTATAGTCCATCTGAAAAGTTTATGCTTTCTAATTGAGGCTGACAGTGACAAAAATATTATCTTCAAATAGAAAAAGAATTTATATCTTTGTCTTTAGTTATATGGTTGTCATTAGATTAGTTTGCAAATCTGAAGGTAATTTAATTCTCCAATTAGATACCACTGAGCAGAAATCCATCTGTTTCTACTTTGAAGATAACATATCTCTTGTGTACTCTTGACATTACTTATGGCTAGCTTTTCTAGGAATTCTCTTGTTTGTATTTCTTCCCTTTGTCAATATTCTTTTTTCTTTTCTTCCTTGGTTTTATGAGACAGGGATTTACAATATGACCCAGGTTGGCTTAGAACTTGCTGTGTAGCCCTGGTGGGCCTTGGACTCACCATCCTCCTCCCTCTGTCTTATTATTCCTGGGAATATAGGTGGATCCAAGATTGTTATTTCAATGGTGTTTTTTTGTGATGTTTTCTTTGTGCTTTTCAGTGGTATTTCAAATTTTTCTTTAAAAAAGTTTTAAATCTGTAAATGGAATTTTAGGATAAAGCCAAATTAAGAAGTTGGTTAAGAAATTCTCAGGTAGCTTTTTAAATCTAAAAAGATGCCATCATTTTAATTTTCTTATTCAAATTGGCTTAGAGAAGCTTGTTATGTGGCTCTTTCTAAAGTTACTAATTATTTTGCACTGCTATCACAAAGTGCTTGAGGCTCTGTAGTATTAAAAAAATGAGATTTATTTATGTCACACCATGGGAGTCCAAAAGGTCTATGTATGGTCCTGGCTCAGGCAGGGATCCCCATATCTGCATTTTACTATAGTAATGCTGTCCTGGCTAAAGTCACCAGAGAGGAGGGAGCGTCAACTGAGAAAATGCCTTTCTAAGATCAGCTGTAGGCAGGCCTGTGGGGTATTTTCTTAATTGATGATTGATGTGGAGGGGCCCAGCACATTGTGGGTGGGGCCATTCCTGGGCTGGTGGTCCTGGATTCTGTAAGAAATCATGAGGAGGAAGCAGCACTCATCCATGGCCTCTACATCAGCTCCTGCCTTCAGGTTCCTACCCTGTTTGAGTTCCCATCCTGACTTTCTTTGAGGATGAACAGTGCTATGAAAATGAAAGCCAGATAAGCCCTTCTCCCCAAGTTGCTTTAGTCATGATGCTTTGTTGCAGCAATAGAAACCCAAACTAAGACAAAAGGCATCATGACATAAGTATGATATGTGGTGAGGAGAGATTATGTGGTGATACAGGAAGTCAGGGAGCAGAGAGGGACCAATCTTTCTTGTTCATAAGAAAACCTCTGTGGAGAGCTAACCAGGATCCTGAGAACTATCTTTCTTCCCTTTAAGAACAGCAGCCCAATGATCCAGTCATTTTCTATGATGCCATACTTCCTAAAGATCCATGCTACCCCCATGCCACAGCTGTAGGGGGAATCAAATTTCCCAACACATACACCTTTGGGAGTACACTTAAATCATAGCCAAATTATGTTATTTAGGCTATTTACTCACTATAGGACTGTTTTATTTTTTAATACGTTTTTCAGTCTGTCTAAAAAAACTATAAATCTTCGAATATTTTAGAAAGATGGAGATTATAAATATTTTGACCTCCTCCAACCTTCTACCGATTCTACATATTCTCTTAAAAGGAAGTTGTTACTATGATCAGGTGAGTGGGCAGCTGTCCTTTAGCCTGGGATCTGCTGACTAGATTGGTCCAAGATGAAGTTTTGTGAGGTTTCTGGCCCCTGCGCAGAGAGAAGGGGTTGGGGTGGGGGCTTTTCCGAAGAAGGGCTCATAACATTCATCAGATATCTAAAATGATTTGTGGTCTGCAAATGGTTAAACATAGAAATAGTATCAAAAGGAGGTAGAAAGGGAACTGAACAAAAAAATCCTGAATCTGCAGATTAGGATTTCAGCAGTAGCTAGTCAGTGCTCTTGGGTGGAGGTGCAAGATGGATTGGAATTCGCTGAGAAGTAAATCGGAGATGCGGAGGTGAGGATCTGCAGTATAGAGTTCTCTTTCTGGAAGTCTGGCTGATAAGGAGAAGGGAGATTGCTTGATAGCGAGGAGAGGAGTAAGATTAAGAGGAGCGAGGCAAAGCCCCGCCCGGCCTCATCTGTCGCAGCCACTGCCATCCTATCCCCTTTGTGCTTCTGTCCTTAGCTTTGCGGCCCATGAAAGCTGCTCTGTTGGAGGAGAATTCCCTAGAGGCTTCCTGTGTGGGCTGGCATACCTTCATCCAGGGGTTTTGATTGCAAAGAGGGTATGAGCCCCCTAAGAATGGGGCTTACTTCTGACTGCATAGTTGGTCTTCTCTCTTTATGGCACTTTTCATGTTGTAAAGGCTCACTGTGGCTCCCTGCCCCAGGCTGCAGGACACAGGATAGGACAGGATCTGGTGGAAACAGTGGTCTTGCTGCCAAGGATGAGAACACATCTCTGGGCTCCAGGTTTCTCCTGCAGCTCAGCCTGAACAGTTGAACGTCCTCGAGGGTAGTGCTGGGGGATCACAGTTTGTGCGCACTGATGGTTTGGCTTCTTGAGGCTTCCCCATTCTTGGCCTTAAAGCCTTTGTTCAAGAGTAAGTAGTATGAAGTTCTTGCAGCAACAGAATCTCTTTCCTTCTTCCCTTTTGGGACTGTTTTCTTGCTAGGAAAGTGGTCTTATTAGATCATTTGCCAGTCCATTTTCTGTTGCTGTAACTGAATACCGTTGACTGAGAAACTAATAAAAAAAATGAAGGTTAAGTCATTTTACAGTTCTAGGGGCTGGAAGGCCCAAAGCGGAGAGGCCATATCTAGGGATGCTCACGGATTTGGCTAGGATGGGCTAGTCAGCTCTGCTTCCCCAGGGCTGTGATTATTCTACCAACTGGATTGTCTTCCCAGTTCTTCTCCTCATGCTTTTCAGCTTAGAGTGATAGCATGTAAAAATACCAAGCCCAAACCAAAGCAAGCAAATAAATAAAATCCTGAATGTACAGTTAGCAGAATTGGTGATAAAGATACTTTGGATGTTTTCCCTTCTCAAACTTTTTGCTAAGAATTTTGAGTTAAGTAGTAAGTTCCTTTAAGTAGTAAGTTCCCTTGCAGCCTGCCATAAAGGCATGTGCCTGGCTTTGGAGTCAGTCAGAGATATGCTTGATGTTAACTGAAGTAGAAGGCATGTTCTAACTTTATTTCCCTCTCATGGCTACCTACCCTACCTTTTCACATGATTTACCTATGGCAAACATCATTCACTATTCTCCCAAAGCCCATTCTCTCTTCTGAACTGTCTGGATCCTGATATTTATGAGACTGCTAGTCAATCCAGATTTTAAAATCATTGTCACAGACACCCTTGGTGCTACGTGTCACAAAGACTAATGGATCTGACCTCTAGCAGAGCCACTGCTTTGCTAGAAAGAGGGATAGAGTATCGGCATCCCCTTTGGTCTCCCTTTTTTCATACTTGAATGAGAGCATAAGGAGGCAGATGGCCAGAGGCCACCTTGTGATTCTGAGGTACATAGTCTGATGCTCACACTCTCAAAGGCTGGCATGCTAAGAACAGAGAATATCTGAGGTCCTCAGGGCATCTGGGGTTGCTTATGGCTGTGATTTCCAGCTCCTTGGAACAAAATAGATCACAGTCTTTTAAGCTCCATCTAACTATTTTTCTTTTTCTTGTCTCTCTCTCTCTGTCTCCACACACACATATATGTATATATGATGTTATATATTTTAGTATGATGTTATATACATAAGTTCTGGTGTGAGCTGGAATTTAAGAGCTAATATTTTATAATTATAAAGGGAACACATGTCCATAGAACAAAACACAGAAAGTGCTGAACACGGAAACAGAAAGTCATAGTTCCTCATACTTTTGTGACTTATAACCCATGTTGTATTATATGTTTATTTTTAAAATTTGAGACAGAGTTTCATGTGTTCCAAGCTGGCCTCAGAGTATCTGAGAGTGACCTTTAATATCTGATCCTTCTGCCTCTAGCTCCCAAGTGCTAGGACAAGCTTTAGTCTGAGTAGTGCTGGGATTGAACTCAGAGCTTCCTACATGCTGGGCAAGCATTCTATCAACTGAGCTACAGCCATACTTGTATATGTCTTAGTTTAAAAGTTGTTTGTTATTTATTATTATTATTATTATTATTATTATTATTATTATTATTATGTGTGTGTATGTGTGAATGATGTAAGTGTCTGTGTAGGTGCACATACCAGGATACATAAGTGGAGCTTAGAAGTTCTGGGGCTCAAGATGAAGTCATCCGGTGTGCATTGTCAGGCAGCAGGCTCCTTTACCCATGGAGTCATCTTGACAACCCATATGTGTCATTTAATACTTGACTATACGACATTCTAGTTAACCTATTTCTTAAATTCATCGGTAAGTCAAAAGGAGCTTGTGAATTGGTGGTTTCCTCTTTGATTCTTAATTGATTTTAAACTTTTAACTTGAATTTTTTTTCAGAGATAAAAAGTTCCCTATAAAATGGGCCATTCAATATCAAATTAGCTTCCTAAATCTGAGATCTGAGTGCATGGCTTCCTTGTGTTTCTGCTTCATTGAAATATTATTTTGAAAACTTTAATAAGCAACAATTGAGGGAAGTGGCCATAACAAACCTCACATTGTTTAATTCTTAAACACTTGAATCTGCATTAAGAATTAAGAATGCCCAGGGGCAGGGTGTGTGTGTGTGTGTGTGTGTGTGTGTGTGTGTGTGTGTGTGTATTTCTGACTCCAAGAGCATAATGACAAACCTCAGTTTAAGAACTGCTCATTCTGTAAAATACCTACCCATCAACAGCATTAAAGACTTGGTTTACTTTGATAATTTGCAAAAACTTTAGAAAGATTATCATCAAACCAACATATGGCATTGATATCAAATCTGTGATTGTGAGTTCAGGAGGAAACTATGGATTACAGGGTCATAGTTACTACTGGGTATTGTGCATTTTACTGAAAAGTGTAATTGAAGTCAAAACATGAGAAAAGTTCCAATTCCTGGCAGCAGAGGTCAGAGTACTTCTGTATATATGTTGGCTGGCAAAGTCCACGCAGAAGGTAAGGTACACTACAAGGATGTAACTGAAGGGAAAGGCTGAATTCTTAGTTTTTGCTTTTAGTGTGTTTTTTCCAGTTTTTCTAAATTTCCTCATGGGTCGGGGTAGCCACAAAATGATCTTGAAATGTGATGGCACCTTAAGCCGAATGTTTTGGTCTTCTCATTTGATATTAGCCTGGTTTTTGAAGGGGAGAGCAAACCTCTAGGGAATTAGAAAATACTCATTTGAACAATATCCTGATGAAAGTTATGGAATAGTAGCATCCTATCTTTCAATAATGAGATTTTGTTGTATAGAAAGTACACTTATTGAAGTGATTGGATTAAATCTTCCAGCCAAAGCAAATAGTTTGCAAGAAACATCTTGTTCCAGAATTCACTCAACTCCCTGTCCTGGTTTATATTTTTATCTTCATGTTAAATTATTATAGAAACATATTCAAACAGTTGTATCCTCTATTTCCTTGCAGCTATAAAATATATTGTCATGCAAATTACTATTATAAAACAAGTGTTTTCATGAATAATGTCCAAATAAACTTGCTTGGGAAATTGATCTTTTTCTCAATAGAAAGGCCCCTTCTTCATCTTTGCGATGTGTTTTTACTTTCAAGAGGAAATCAGACACACTGTTGGGGGAGGTATTTTCTCTCTGAAACTGGCAAAAGTACTGGTAAAAGTGCTGAACCAAGAAGGGAAACCCTCAGTCATCTTTGTCGCTATAGACAAGCTCTGAGGTGGTGGATGGACCATCTGAGAGTCCTCTATTTAAATGTCAACTAAATTTTAAAGAATGATGGTTACTTACTAAGTTACTTGAAGAAGTCAGTCAATGAGACATAATATTAGTAGACATGGAGAATAGCTCATAAAATTAACATACTACTTATAAGCTTACCTACCCCATATGAATGTAGAAGAAGCCAAACAATAATTACGATGCATGAGGAAAATTTGCAAATGTTTCCACAAACCACACACAATTGAAAAAGACTTTCTATAAGACCAAGTCACAAATAGAACTGTATGTGTACATGTATTACCTATACATATGCAAGTGTGTATATGTAAGTGACACACCATATTTCTCCTGAAGATGCCCTCAGCATCTTACCTGGACCACAATAGACACTGAGTAAATTCTCTCTGTTGGCTTCTTTGCATGAGTATGAATACTGTCTGTCTTTGAGTGCAGGGGAAAGGCACCTCTTTAAACGGAGTGGCGGGTAATGTAACACGGCAGCAGGAGCAAAGGTTTCTTACATGTTGGTTCCCTTGAATTCTGTGAATGTCTCTCTCTTTGTGTCAGTCCACACCTGAAGATTAGGGTTGTTCAGCTTTGGATAAAACATTCCTTATTTAATGCATTCCACAGCAGCTACCCCTGAATGTGAGTGTGAAATCCAAGCCTCCTTTCAGTAGCTAACAAAGATGAGAATGCATTGCATTATTAAAAGAGCTTTTAGCCACTAAGAGGGGTGCTAGGTAAATAAGTTGAGAATAGCCTCCACATTCCTTTTTAAACCACCCCCTGCCTTAAAAAAAAAAGGAAAAGAAAACCTTTTATAATAAGAGGGTGATTCTCTGATGATTGTGAGCTTTCTTATGGGGCTTTTAACCTATCAAATGCTTGGAATCCTAGCTCAGGATTACTACTTTACACCTGTAATTGAAACTTTTAATGTGAGAGTTGTGAAGCTTTACTTTGGGATCACATAGTGGTGGTGCAGTGCCTGAGATAACAACTTACCTTTCTCTTTTTAGAAAAGGCTTTGGGACCTTACAGACACTACGACATGAGCCCAACTCATCATTCATTCCCTACAATCTTGTTTAATTTAGAAAAGACATAGCTCACTGTACAGACATGAAGCACTAATAAAGACCCGCAGATATGGAGTGATGTAATAGTTGTGGGCTGGAGACGTGGACTGTGGAAAGTCTACTATGAAAATTTAACACTCTTGATGAGCTATTTTCATTTACTAAATATTCTTTTAAAATTGTAATTATTTTCTGGCAAAGTTGGCCTTTGCCATTCAATTTTGACCAGTATCTTAAGTCACAATTTAATAAATGATCATAAGCTGCATTATATTGAGAATATTCACTCATTCAATAAATACTTGAGTATACATTATTTTTCAGTGTATTTGGATATATGAGTGAAAAAAATCATACAGACATGCAGAATGACTGTTTGCTGTGGGATGTCTTTCTGTATGCTGTGGATATGTGTGACTCCCATTGGATAATAATAAAGCTGCATTGGCCTATGGCAGGGCAGGATGGAGCCAGGTGGGAAAATCTAAGAGCAATATAGAGAAGAAGGGCGGGGTCGAGGAGACACAGCCCACCACTGAAGGAACAATAAGATGCCAGCAGACCAGTAATGACACAGCCACATGGCAATGTATAGATTAATAGGAATGGGTTAATTTAAGATGAAAGAGCTAGCTAGCAAGAAGCTGAAGCCATAGGCCATACGGCTTGTAATTAATATAAGCCTCTGAGTAATTATTTTATAAGTAGCCATGGGATCACTGGTGGGAGAGATTTGACTGCTAGGCAAGGTAGGATCAGAGAAATTTCCAGTTACAACTGTTAAGATTATTTTGAAATGATAAGAGAATACTGGAGTGTCTTTGAAAACAACTGAGAATTTCATGGAGAACTGGGGTCCTGGAAACTTGATAGCCACCAAAGCCATCCCACACTAATGACTTTTGGGCTTAATACAACAACAACAATAATAACAATAATAATGAAAATGTATTTATTTTATGTGTCTATGTGTGTGCCTGGGTATATGTATATGCTGATGCCTACAGAGGCCAGATGAGGGAGCTGGACTCACAGGCATTTGTGAGCTGTCTGATGTGGATACTGGGAACTAAAACCTGGGTTGTTTGTTAGAGTAACAGCACTCTTCTTAACTGCTTAAGCTTTCTTGACTTGCTTTTGGGGTTTGTCTAAAAAGTTAGAAGGATGAAATTAATGGACTATAGAGGGTGAGTTTTAGAGGAAAGTTTATTATAGATGATTCATAGGTGGCAGAGAGAGAGAAGGGGGGAGAGAGAGAGGGAGGGAGGGAGGGAGAGAGAGAGAGAGAGAGAGAGAGAGAGAGAGAGAGAGAGAGAGAGAGCGCCAAAACTCCTATATAGAAGATATAGATTTTAGGAAAAAGGTTACTATGAATCTATGAAGTCTGGAGACTTATTAAAGGATTTATGGTAGAAACCAGGGTGAGGTATGGGGAGGAGATGAACTGTTCAGTTCAATTGGCCCAACCAAGAGGTTCAGATACCTCTCAGTTCACTCCTGTAGTCACGTCTCCTCTAGGCTGAGATGAACATTTAGGTGATAACAAAGGTGGACAGGAACTTCCTCTGTCGTTTCTGGCCTCCAGCAAGCACATTTTTGGAATTGCTGCTTTGGGTTCCTGCTCTATTTGATCAGTTTCTATACTGTGTCATCATCAATAATCTATCCAAATTTACTCAGGAGCTGAAAATCTGTAGTAGAATTGAGCGACATCTAGTCTTGAAAGCTGCATGTGTGATCGAAAGGTTTCTCCAGTCCCACCCGGCCCTGCGGTCCCCGCAGCCGCTTATAAAATAATCACACTCAGAGGCTTAATATTATTTACAGGCTGTATGGTCTATGGCAGGCCCCTTGCTAGCTAGCTCTTATATCTTAAATTGACCCATTTCTATTAATCTGTGTTTTGTCACATGTTCAGTGGCTTACCTGTGGTCTGCTGGCATGTTGCTCCTCTTTCCTGTCTCTCCCCTTGGATTTCCTGCCTGCCTCTAAGCTGCCTTGCCATAGGCCAAAGCAGCTTATTTATTAACCAATGGGAACAGCATATATTCACACCGTACAGAAAAATATCCCCCAGCATGCACGTCTATCCTTGTGCTGTTACTATTTCCCCCCCTCAATTTTAAAATAATTATTTTCATTATTTTTAGCTCATGTGTCTATGTGCACATAAGTGCAGGTGCCCACAGCAGCTAGGCGTATCAGATGCCCCTGAGCTGGAGCCGTAGGTGGTTGTGAGCTGCCTCCTGCGGGTGCAGAGCATGCGCTTCCCTGCTGAGCCATTGCCCCAGCCCTGTCATGTTTTCAAATGGAGTTGTACAGATCAGAGCTCTCCCTTGGGGAGTTTGGGGAGACAGGGTGGGGCTGGGCTTTCCCATGATGCTAAGAACCTCCTGCCTGCTTGTCTCCACCCCCCTCATCTGCAGCTCAGTCACCTCTGCTTTCATTTTGCACATGTGAATTTGCCTGATCTTTTTTCTTTCTTTCTCTATCTGTCTCTCTCTCTCTTTTTTTGAGACATGGTCTTACAATGAGGTACTGATGTTATGAGTCTGATGATGAATACATTTTAATAAGGAGAGGCTTTATTAAATATTAAATACTGGCCAGGCCATGGACATTGGCCAGGGCCATACCTGGGATTCCCACAGTGTGGCCATGAAGTACATTAGTCAGTGGCTTATAAAGAGGAAACGCACGAGGCTGCTTACTTTTGACCTAGGTATGATCAAGCACACATCTTGTGTAGTTGACGGCACCCGTTTCCAGAAGTGAAACACTGGGCTTGTTATCTTACAAGAACAGCCCCCAGCATTCCAGCAGGCTGTCTGTCCTTGGGCACGTGGGGCTTAGAGGGTAGAGGCATTTTTGTTGTATAGGTTTCTTAAGCACAGGCATTTACACTGAAGACATAACGTTAGCCATCGCACCGGCTGGCCTGGAACTCAGATCTGCACGCCTCTGCTTCCTACTGTCGAGATTAAAGGTATGTGCTGCAATGCCTGGCTTGCTATAGTCTTTCTTTAAAATTAAATGTGCTATAGGGGCCTGGTGCAGTGCTTCAGCTGGTAAAGGCTTTTCCCACCCAGCCTGATGACCTGAGTTCAACTCTTGGGACCCACGTGATGAAAGGAAAGAACTGACTTCCACATTGGAGCATTTGCACTTGTAAGAACACACTCTCTCTTCTGAAAAAAAAAAAAATACAATACAAAGTTAAGCCCTTTAAAGTAGGTTCCAAATGGAATGCTGATCACTATGATTGTTAGAACCTTGGAAATTATAATTTTTTCTGTTGGAAATCTGTTTTAAATTGTTTCAGTGTTCCATAGTTTACCATTTGTTTTCAGGCTGATTTGTGTCCAATTATTAATTTATTTCTTGTCTTCCTATCCTGGTAAAATTGTGCACAGCATGAAACATGATTATCTGAAATCTATACCTTTTAGAATTGGCAGTATGGAAGGACCTTAGACACCACCTGACGTTTTATCATATTTCTTGTGAGCAACCCCTTAACTGAGAGAGCCCATTGCCCTCAGGCCCAGGGCTGTCTGTCTCAGAAGCATGCTATGTTCTGTCTTTTAGAGATCATTATCTATTGCGTTTGATTTTTTCCTCCTCTGTCCTTTTGGTAACAAACCACACATGCAATTGCATTCAGAAAATATACACTTAACTTCTTTTATATGAAGCATTGTTATGACAAAGAGACGGAGGGGGCCGTCTGTGATCCATCAAGTATCTTGTGCTATAGCGACAAAGCAGGTGGATCTGTGTTGTCCAACGTTACAAATACGTTCATCTGCAAGTTCCCTGACTAGTGCGTTGTAGGTGCTTTGCTAACATGATGATCCCCAAGCGGACCTGTTTCATGTGTCTCACTCATCCAGAGACAGCAGGGTGGGAACTGGAGTTCCGAAAGATACACATGCTTCAACCCATATGGCTGGAGCTGCTCTAGACATCGGGAAGGACTGAAACAGGTGGGCACACGGTGAAAGGCTGTTTTCGTCAGCTTATGCCATAGGGGAGCTCCTAATGACTCCAAAGTATAGTCAGCAGAGAGAACAGATTCCCGACAACCTGGATCCACAGAAAGAGGCAGAGATGGGAAATCTTAAGTGTTTAAAGATGGCTCAGGGGTTGGGATGTAGCTCAGTAGTATATTGGGAGGCTCTGAGTTCAGTCCGAAGCACCCAAACCTCAAAGACTGCCACCAGCAGCAGAAGCCCCAAGGACAGACACTTTGGTGCTTGCTGGTGCTCAGTGATGCTAGAGCTAAAACTGTGCCGAGCTTCTGAAAATGGGAAAGAACTTGGGCCTCTGAGTATGACTGAGGCATTTTCAGCTTAGGTGAGCATGACTTTGAGGCTCGGGCCTTGGACAGTCAATAGTCAGCCACTCAGAGAACCCCAGCTAGAGGATTCCAACCCCCTTTTCTTGAAGAATGAATTTTACAGACAATGCAATGTGTGGAAATTACTTTAACTATGTAAAGATGTGTTACATTTGTTTATGCTGCGGAATATTGCTTTAAGTGTGTAAAGGTGTGTTATGTTTGTTTATGCTGCATTTGTTTAATGATGTAAGGATGTGTTACATTTGTGTATGCTGCACTTGTTTAATTATGAAAAGATGTGTTTCTGTTTCACCTTGCCTCATTGGTCTGAAAAGAACTGAGTGGTCAATAGCTAGACAGAGAAAGAATAGGCGTGGCTGGCAGGCAGAGAGAATAAATAGGAGGGGAACTCTAGGCTCCAGAGAAGAGATGAGAGAATTGCCTGGAGCCAGCCAGGTAGCTGCCAGCCAGCTAGATGGAGTAGGACATACATAAATAAAAGGTAAAAAGTCCCGGGGCAAAATGTAGATAAAGAGAAACAGGTTGATTTAAGTTAAAGAAAAAAAGCTAGCCAGAAATAAGCATAAGCTAAGGCCAAACATTCCTAACTAATAAGAAGTCTCCGTGTCATGATTTGGGAGCTGGTTGGTGGCCCAAAAGAAAAAGCCTGGTACAATGCAAGAGTGAGTTTTAGGAAGGAGTTTTATTATAAAAGAGTGCCTAAAAGCAAGCAAGCAAGCAGGACTCCCGTATGGCAGAAGTGACCCCCAAGAAATTCTTCCCACCTCGAGCCTTTATCTAGAATTTGTAAGACTTTTCTAAGTTGAGGCATGCTGGATGGGCTGGTCTGGCCATTTGGCTTAACCACGAGGTATTCATGTGCCTGGTTATTGGACTGGGGTTCTTGCACACTCCTTCAAGTGCCAAGGAAGTATCTAGTTGCACACAGATTCCTGTGCTCAAGAGGGTTGCTGCTATGGCAAAGCAGAGCGAGATAACAAGAAGCCAGACATGAACCAGTGCACCTAAACATTTTTGGTATTTCTTTCCTTTGGCCCAGACAGCTGCCCATTAAACCAAGATCATTAACAGCTTCTAGCTAAGGCAGCACTGGCTGTCAAGGGCAGGAGGTCTTCCTTCTTTAGGAGGTCCTGGCCACCATCTCCTGTTCTCATCAATTCTTCAAAGCATGTGGTAGTAACAGTGGGAGGCATTAACCTGCATTTTCTTAATGATTATTTGTTTTGAGCATCTTGCATTCTCTGCTGGACTCTAGATAATAGCCCTCTGCTGTAGTAATGTTTGGAAGTCTGGACAAACAGCTGATAGATACCAATGGCTATGAAATAATGTTTACTACATGGCAACTAGCAAAGAATTCATCTGGAGGGTTCAGAGTTTGTCTGGAGAAAGGATGTGAGGCACATAGGATTGTTCAGGGTTTATTATCACAGGTGATTCCGACCACCTGAATTTGGTCCCTGGGCCTCACGTGGTGGAAGGAGAGAACCAACTCCTGCAAGTTGTCCTTTGACCTCCACACAGGCCTTGTGCTCATACCCTTCCTCCACCCAAAAGGCTTGGTGACAGTCACTTTTACCTCCTGAGCCACCTGGCTGGTCTTATGTGCCTATCTTTTAAATTGGATTACTTTTGAGAGTTCCATGTTCTGGATTAGTTCTTCACCAGGTATGTTCTGCAAATATTTCTCCCAGTGGTTCAATTTTCATTTTTTTCCTTGATAGCTTTCAAAGAGTAGAGTATCTTTCATCTGGAAGAAATATGTATTTTTCTCTTTTCTACATTGTGGCTTTAGTTCATATCTAATATATTTTTTCTATAGCTAAAACCACAAAGATCTTTAATACTGAAAAAAATCTTTTGGTTATTTGAAACAGTGTCACATGTACCCCAGGCTCACCTCAGGTTTGCTTTGTAGTTGAGGATGACCTTGAACTATTCATCTTTCTGCTCCTGCCTTCCAAATCCTAGGATGAAAATGTATACCAGCATGCTGGACTTCCCTAATGTTCCTCTTTGGAAATTTCATAGATTCAGATTTTACAATGAAGTCAAAGATTCCTTTGACCTTGTATTCCTGTAAGATGAAAAGTAGGGGTTGATGTTTATGTTTGTCTGTTTTGAATATAGATGCCCTCTTGTATCCTAGTACCAATTATTGCTACTCTTTGTTATTTATTTTTTGAGACATGGTCCTGCTGTATGTGGTGATATATTGTGTTCCCCAATATATTATGCATCCTAATAAACTTATCTGGGATCAGAGGACAGAACAGCCACTAGATAGACATAGAGGCCAGGAAATGGTGGCACACATGCCTTTAATCCTATCACTTGGGAGGCAGAGATCCATCAAAGCCACACTGGAAACAGCCAGGCATGGTGACTCACACCTTTGATCCCAGGAAGTGATGGCAGAAAGCAGAAAGGTATGTAAGTCGTGAAAACCAGGAACTAGAGCTGGTTAAGCTTTTAGGCTTTAGAACACCAGTTCAGCTGAGATCCATTTGGATGAGGACTCAGAGGCTTCCAGTCTGAGGAAACAGGATCAGCTGAGGAATTGTGAAGCTGTGACTTGTTCTGCTTCTCTGATCTTCCAGCATTCACTCCAATACCTGGCTCCGGGTTTGTTTTTATTGATAAAACCTTCTAACAATTTGTGCTACAGCTATACAACCCTGGCTGGCTTGGTACTTACTACATAGCAAAGACTAGCCTTAATCTCCAAGTGCTAGGATTTACAGGCATGGGTCACTATACTCTGTATTACTATTCTTAATTTAATAAAAGCTCATCTCCTCCTCCTCTTTTCCCCCTTCTCTTTTTTCTCCTCTTTTCTTTCCACTTTACACAATTTTAACTATGCAAGGCACAAAGTCTTACTATAGAGAAGCGGGATTTGTTCAGCCTTCTTGTGGGAAGGATAAAATAGTGAGCTGCTTAGCAGTTCTCTCCCTAGCTGGCAAGAGGCTGGGCTAGAGCTCTAGAAATCAGGAGGAAGTCTTGAGCTTGTTATCTTAGACCATCCAATGCTGTCCATGGTCTTCTGCCTCTTTAAATGACGGGACTTCGTGGTCTTCCTTGTACAGTGATTTATCCTTTGCAAGGAGCTTTGAATATCAGCTACTAGATAATTACAGAGGTCCCTTCAAGGTTTGCTCTGGGTTGACATTGAGAATTGTTGGGTCACCACAGTAAGTTCCACCTACTTTCAGTTATTTGTAAATTATTATGTAGAAGTAGTGATATTGGAAATTTAAAATGTTTTCCTTAACTTACTAGTCATCTAGCATGCCAGGAATTTCCCCAGAATTTGTTAGGTAACAGTAACTCCCTAGCATCCTCTGATTTATATTTTTGTGGAATTTTCCTTTATTTAATTTTGTATTGCCGTGATTCAGTAAACATCCTGTCTAGGACAGACGTGAACTTGCAGTAACCCGGGTTGCAGTTTCTGTGAACCCTGCTGGCCTCTGGGAAGGAGGCTGCTATGCCACATGATTGAGCATTTCCCCCAGCTAGAGTTGACTCATGTTTGTGTATAGTGAAAGGAAAGTGAAGCCTTGTCCTCCACTATTTTCATCTAAAGGAATACAGTAGAACGAGACTAATTCGAAGATGAAAGTCTGGAAGAGGCATTTTGATCTTCTCATCTGCCTGTTGTAGTAGCCTCCAGACATTGTCAACAAGAAGGGCAGTGGAGCCCGTGGCATATTTACACCGATTTCCTCATAGACGCCTTCTCCATACTCTGCTGTTCCTTGTTTGTATCAAAATTACTCCTGAAGAACATACTGACATGAAACTTTGTTTTCAGAATTAATCTTGAATGCTCATCTTGTAGAAGTCAGCTATAGGTGTGGGTCTCAGTAGAGAGGGACACCTACTGAGACTTCCACATACTTGTGTCCTGGAAGAAGGAATTGGAGCAAGAACATAAGGATAATGATAAAAATAGAGGCAATTTATGAAGAAATAGAAAGGCAGTACTGAGAATTGAAAGTGGGCTTTTTTTTTTTTTTTTTTTTTTTTAACCTACAGTGTGACTGTAGGTTACTTACAGAGCACCCATCTTCTTGGTCATGTGGAGATCTTGGGCATGCTGTGTGGTAAGCAGTCCTGGGTGGGTGGGGTTTCTTAATGACAATTGTCTTCTCTCATGTGTTGATCTTTGAGTTTATTAAAAATTAATTTATTTGTATTTAAGTGTGTGTGTGTGTGTGTGTGTGTGTGTGTGTGTGTGTGTGTGTGAGTGTGTGTCAGAAAAGGGCACTGATTCCTTGGAGCTTGAGTTGCTGGCATTGTGAGCTGCTCCAGATGAGTGCTAAGAAACAAACTTGGGTTCTCCACAAGAGCAGCAAGCGACTTTAAGTGGAGAGCCATCTCTTTAGCTGCTCATGTGTTAATCTTGATGCCTACTCCTCTGATACAATATGGCTGACAGAAAGAAAATGGAAGAGCAAGAGAAGGAGGAAATAGCTTTTCACGTGTCGAGTATTGGGCTGGAGTTGTAGTGATTAGAGTGTTGCCTAGTCTGTGCAAAGTCCTAAATTCAACCCCCATCACACTAAAGAAACAATCTCTGCTTAAGGTTGCTTGCTGCTCTTGTGGAGGACCCAAGTTTGTTAGTTTAAGGGGGCCATACTTCCAATAATGGTCAGCTGAAGATCAGGACTTGAGCACACTGGACTTGAGATATTCCAGTTCCAAACTATGGCAAAACCCATGACAGTTGAATTTCTATTTGGAGGATTTGTCTTTGGGTAAGTAAGAGAATTTCAAAGAAAACCCCATCTCTTCATTTCTTTTTTATTATTTTTATGTGTGTGAGTGCTTGCCTACATGTATGTATGTGCCCCATGTCCATGCCGGGTGTCCCCAGAGGTCAGAAGATGAGACTGGAGTTCCAAATGGCTGTGAGCCAATATGGGTGCTGAGAACTGAATTCAGGCACTTTGCAAGAGCAACAAGTGCTTTAACCACAGATATCGGCCCCCACCTCTCTTCTTTTTACGGGAGAAAGATGGAGGAGAAACTAGAGGGCAGGAGATAGAAGCGCTTCTGAGACCTTGTTTTTAGTTTGAGATCCTCAGTCTATCTTGGCATGTCCTTTCTGAGCTCCAGCATCGACACCCACCATCAGTTATAATTATGTATATAAAACAAGGGAAGAACAAAACACAGGGAGAAAAATTATTACTCCTACACCAGCTCAACTGGAAATAAAGATTGGCCAGTTTAAAGTTTCTCATTCTCTCTTTTATATTCCCGAAGAGGCACAAGATACATTGAAATTGCCATCGGGGAATGTATTTGATAGACTGCACATGATGGACTAAGGACATGTACAGAGGGGTCTAGACAGTGTTTGGAGAAATGTCAGAAAGCCAGTCCTTGCAGCGAAAGGCCTGGAAGAATCTGGGGCAAAGGCATGTAACCATGAAGTTCTTGTTTGAGTCCATTTGGGCTGTTGTAACAGAGTGCCAGAGGTTTGGATGTTTTTAACTATTTCTTGTAGTTCTGAAGGCTGGGAAGCCCAAGATTAAGACACTGGAAGATTTATTGTTTGAAAAGAGTCAGACACCTGATTCATACATGGTACCTTTTGGCTCTGTCCTGACATGGCAGAAAGAGGACAGGAGAGACTAGAGTGGATGAGTGGGTTTTGTTTTGTTTTGAATTAAAAATAGTTAAAATTATCACCCAGTGTCATCCACAGTATTTGGTTTTGTTATGATAGTTTAAAATAAAATTTATTTTAATTGATTTCTCTCTTTCCTCTTTGACACCACCCTATCTCCTGACCCAGAAGAAAAAAATTGAGAGAAAAACCACACACACACACACACACACACACACACACACACACACACACACACACACACAGAGTCTTTTGAAGGAAAAGAATTTAGAAAAGTTATGGAACATAGACAAAGACTTTGGGTGATTTGGAGAAGACCCTAGTCGGGGCAGAGCTTCCCTACCACCAGAGGGCAGTATTCATCCAGCCTCTATTCATTGTATTCTTGTGGAGAATACCACTGAGATCTGTGGGAAAGAAGGGCCACCTCCAGAGTCCAGAGGTTGTGGCAAGGGATTTATAATCTTCCTGCTTCCCTTTTCTTCACTTGGTTAACTTCAGCAAAATGTGGTGTATATGTATATTTGTGAAACGTGTGTGTGTTGTGTGTATGTAGTATGTGGAATGTATATGTATGTGGTGTATGTGTTGTGTGTGGTATGTGTATGCATGTGGTGGTGGTTTGCTATTTTTTTTCCTTATGCCAAGCAGAGTTGCAGGATTGAGTACATATTTCCTTACAACACTTGATATATTTTATTTTTTGATCAAAACATTTTATTTGAAGGTGTATAAGAAGTAATCAGTGGTTTTTACACTGTGTTGGCAAAATATAAACGCCACTGCTTCCCAGTAAAGATTTAATAATTGATTTTATAACATTTGTTGCAGTTGTTTGTAAAGACAGTGTCTCATCGCAAACAAACAGGACTCCTAAGAGACCAGATAAATACCATTCAGCTAAGTGAAAACACGAAATATGCTGCCAATGGTGAAAACATGAATTTTATACTTAGGACTCTATCCCTTAAAAATACCGTCTTACATGAACAGCAAAAGTGCCGTCTTATTCTCTTCACTAGGATAAGCGTAAGACTGAAAAGACTGATGAGGCCCCAAGTTCTATGCTTATTTTTCTACTTCTTGATGTATTTAACACAAGCAGATTTTTTCTTTCAATAAACCAAGCTTTTGGAACCCACAAGTGGTGTTGAGGAACACTGGCCAAGATGGACGTGTTGTATTGTTCTTGCATTTCATCAGTCCTTTGCCTCAGCCCCTGCAGAAGTTGCTTTGTGTGCTGAAGACCCATTGCATTTTGGGAATTCTCTCTGTGCAGGGAAGAATGGCATGGGGCTGTTCCAGCTCAACCTCTTGTTTTCCCCTCCCCATAGCCCGGCCTGTAGTCTTTACTTCAGTGTCTTACATACCGTTCTTGTCTCTGTTTTCCTCAGCCTGTCACTGGCTTCAAGACTTTGGATAAAGCTCCTTGTTTTGGTCTTTGCTTATAGGATCTACCACTTGATTCTGCAGTTTATCTTTCCTAGCCATTTCATCCTTTCCCCCCAAGCTTGAGGTTGGGATTTTATTTTGAAGTCGTTTTTGCTTCTTCTTCATTTTTTTTTTTTTTTTTTTTTTGTTTTTAATTTTTGAGATGTACTCCATACTTAAGGAAATTCCCAAAGGGTCCTTGGGTTAGTCACTTTTCATTGTTGTGGCAAAATGCCTGGGTTAAACAACCCAAGGGAAGAAAACTTGACTCACAGTTTTGGAGGTTCCACTCTGCTTTTCTGGCTTCATCCCTTTTGTGCTAGTGGGAAGGCAGAGAGAAACCAGAGTGGAGATAATAGCCTTCATCTGCTGGGCGGGACAGCGAGACCTGCAGGTCAGGGTTCCATTCCTTGTTGGGTGACTCATTAGCACCTGTAACTCCAGAGCTGCACTATAGCTGTACCGTGTGAAGATGACCTCAGGGCACAGGGCTAAGCACTCAGGCCTGGGTAGGATCCTAACTTACTGACATTTCCAGGAGTCACGGGCTGTAGCATCCTCTGGCAGGGGTCCTGGGCTGTCTAAGAAAGCCAGTTGAAGTTGAGCCAGCCAACAAGCTGTCAGGCAGCGTTCTTACCTTGAGGGGACCCCAGTTCCTCAATGTTGCCTCAGTGATGGAGTCTAGGAGCTGAAATAAACCCTTTCCTCCTCATGTTGCCTTTGGTCATGGTGTTTATCACAGCAGCAGGAAAGCGAACTAGAACAGTAAGAAACTATTTATGTATTTCTAAGTTATTTTAAACTGCAAGTAAAGCCCGAGGTTTCGTCTTAGATTTCATGTATCATAAGTTTCAATAATTCTATTTTGAATGGACTCCAAGCAAAACTGGAAGTTTTTTTTAATTAAATTTTTTATTTTAAATACCAACCAGTTTCCCTTCCCTCCTCCCCCCACTTCCCTTCTACCTGCCCACCCCCCATTTACTCCTCCTCCATTCAGAAAGGGTAAGGCCTTCCAGGGAGTCAACAAAGCAACAAAGCAAAGCTCCTCCCCCTGCATCCTGACTAAGCTAGGCATCCCACCATAGGGAATAAGTTCCAAAAAACCAGCTCATGGGCCAGGGACAGATCCTGGTCCCATTGCTAGGGGCCCCACAAACAGACCAAGCTACACAACTGTCACTCACATGCAGAGGGCCTAGGTTGGTCCCCTGCAGGCTCTGTAGCTGGAGTCCATTAGCTCCTAGGAACTCTGGTCAGTTGTCACTGTGGGCTTCTCCCATCATGCTCTTGAATCCCTCCTCCTCCTCCTCTTCAATTGGACTCCTGGAGCTCAGCCCAGGGCTTGGCTGTGGATCTCTGCCTCTGCTTCCATCAGCTACTGGATGAAGGTTCTATGATGACAGTTAGGGAGTCACCAATCTGATTACCAGTGAAGGCCAGTTCAGGCACCCTCACCACTATTGCTAGGAGTCTTAGCTGGGGTCATCCTTGTGGATACCTGGGAGTTTCCTTGGCACCAGGTTTTTCTCTAACCCCATAATGGCCTCTTCTGTCAAGACATCTCTTTTATTGTTCTCCTTCTCCATCCCTCCCCCAACTTGGCCATCCTGATTCCTCATGTTCCTATCCTCTCTTGCCTCCCCTTCCACACCTCCCAGTTTGCCTGAGAGATCTCATCTATTTCCCCTTTCCAGAGTGATCTATGCATCCCTCTTAGGACCCTCCTTGTTACCTAGCTTCTCTGGAGCTGTGGGGTGTAGTCTGGTTATCTTTTGCTTTATGTTTAATATCCTCTTACGAAGCCGGGCGGTGGTGGCGCACGCCTTTAATCCCAGCACTTGGGAGGCAGAGGCAGGCGGATCTCTGTGAGTTCAAGGCCAACCTGGGCTACCAAGTGAGTTCCAGGAAAGGCGCAAAGCTACACAGAGAAACCCTGTCTCGAAAAACCAAAAAAAAAAAAAAAAAAAAAAAAAAAAAAATATCCTCTTACGAGTGTGTACATATGGTGTTTATCTTTCTGGGTCTGGGTTACCTCACTCAGGGTGATTTTTTTTCTACTTCCATCTATTTGCCTGCAATTTTCATGATGTCATTGTTTTTAACTGCTGAGTAATACTCCACTGTGTAAATGTACCACATTTTCTTTATCCATTCTTTGGTTGAGAGGCTACTAGGTTGTTTCCAAAACTAGAAGATGTTTAAAAAGTCAGTTACTGAGAAGAAGGATTTTAACAAAGCTTTAAAATATCCATTTTGGACAGAGGAGATAGCTTAGTGGTAGAATATGCACATAACATTGTAGAGGTTCTTAGTTCAAACCCCAGAAGAGCAAGAAGAGCAATTGGTTTGGGTTTAGATAATGTGGCTATAGCTGAAATAATTCAATACACATGGGCTGTATGTTTGAAGTATTGTTCTCCCACTAACCCTTTCAGTGTATTGTGTGGAAAAAATGTTCAGTTTAGCTTAACAATGTACTGTTATATACACAGAATTTGTGTGGTCTTGGCTTGACTTAGTGTCCCAACTTATTTACTGTTACATGTATTTAATCTTGTGTGGTGCTGTCCTTGCAGCAAGCTAGCTTGTATGAGCCTTAGTGACTACCCAGGAGAGTTTTAGTTGGATTGTTTGACATGTTTGATACTTAAGCTTCTGAACCAACCACTTCCCTTGCTTCCCCCACAGCCCTGGCCACCCTGGATTCTAGAATAATTGTTCCAGCAAGCCTTCCATTTATCTCATTCTTTATTTTTTCCTTTCCTTTCTTTTTTAAAGACAGGGTCTCACTATGCAGCTCTGGCTGTCCTGTAGCTCACTCTGTAGCCCAGGCTGGCCTCAAACTCATAGAGCTCCACCATCCTCTGCCTCCCAAGTGCCGGGGTCTAAGGCATGCACCACCACGCCCAGCTAAAATACTCTTAAGAGAATCCCTGCCCTTTGTTTCTCTCGTAGTCTTCCCAGCTGACTTTGCTGTTGCCCACACTCTGGAGTCTCAGTACTCAGGAAGGGGTATTTCAGTTAGTCTGACATTCACACAGAAATAGCTGGACATGACCCCATGGTTAAACTCCACCACACCACTCCTCTTTCATGATGACCTCTCCTTACTCTTTGGGGAAGTCTTGGGCACCCGACTGCTCTCCTCCAGGTAAAGACAGTGTAGATCTGGAGGGCCGGTCACGTTCAGGGAGCTTCCACTTCCATGACCTTGCTTCTACTCTAGCTACTTCCTTCTGTTTTCCTGTTGTCTGTGGTTCTATCCTGGAGAGGCTTTTGTATCATTAAATATTTGTGTAGTTCTGCCATCTTAACCCACAACCTCATCTTTACCTGCACTTAACACGTCTTTAGTTTCTTTCTCCATCAGCATTTTGTCTACTTCTTTCCCTTCCATGTTGTGGTCTGCACAAGCTAGGATTAAGATTATTTCATGAGAGTATCCTCTAATGGATTTATTGTCCTCTTAAATCATCTTGGGAAAGCTCCAAGTATTTCTGATATCATTTGAAAAAATCAATTCAAACAATTTTGCATTCATTTGATTATTTTTGACCATTTATTGCATGCACATACTGATGTGTTTTTTTTAAACCCCTGAACCCTCAGTGAGGGCTCAGGCCTCATGAACTTCTCCTTCAGGCATGCTGAAATGGTGATGGCCCAGTTTTGTACAGGTCTTATGCAGATAACCACAGCTGCAATGACTTTGTGAGTGCAATGGCCATGTCATGTCCAGAAATGTCTGTGCCATGCTGTAGCACTCTTCTCCAGCCTTAGACTCTAATACATATCTTCACTTTGGGTTTTGGAAACAGGATCTTGCTAATTAGCCCAGGCTAGCTTTGAACTCATAGTCCTTCCTACCTCAGCCTCCCACGTGCTTGGATTACAGGTGCTTGGATAACTGTGCTGGCTTAGACTGGCTCTTGAATGACCTCCAAGGCCTGTGTGTTAAAGGTGTGGTCATCAGAGTTCTAGTGTTTGGATTTGGAAACTATTCAGAGGTTATTGGAGACACATTTTGTAGGGCAATTTTAGGACTCTAATCTCTTTCTTTATGTCCTTTGCTTCATGTCCCTGAGCGGGGTAATGTTACTGCATTACAGGCTCCTGCCATGATGCGATGTGTTGCCTTGCCATACACCAAAGAATTGGGGCCCATTGGGCTATACCCTTCACAAATGAAAGACAAAATGAACCCTTCCTCATTGTAAATTAATTGATCTTGAGTGTTTCATTATAGTGATGGGACAATGATGAACACAGTCTTGTTTGGCTTTTGCAAGCTACACTCCACATACATCCCTGTGTATATTCTTGTGTAAATCAGTCTGCTCATTTTGAAGATTGCTAGTACACTGTGATAGCAGCTTGGCCTAATTCTTCTCATCGAGATGCCAAGCAGTAGCGTGTATAGGTGTCATTTGATGACTGGAGTGTGGGGGTATTGTGTCCCCCAAAATATTGTGTATTCTAATAAATTTATCTGGGGTCAGAGAACAGACAGCCACTAGATACAAAGGCTAGAAAATGGTGGCACTCACACCTTTAATCCTAGCATTCCAGAGATAGAAATCCCTCTGGATCTCTGTGAGTTCAAGGCCACATTGGAAACAGCCAAGCATGGTGACACGCCTTTAATCCCAGAAAGCCAGCCTTTAATCCCAGGGAGTGGTGGTAGAAAGTAGAAAGATATATAAGGCATGAGAACCAAAAACTAGAGGCATTTGGCTGGTTAAGCATTCGGCTGGTTAAGCTTTCAGGCTTTGGAGCAACACAGTTCAGCTGAGAGCTATTGGGATGAGGACACAGAAGCTTCCAGTCTGAGGAAACAAGACCAGCTGAGGATCTGGCGAGGTGAGAAAGCTGTGGCTTGGTCTGTCTCTCTGATCTACCAGCATTGACCCCAATAACTGGCCTCGGGTTTGATTTTATTAATAAGAACTTTAAAGATTCCTACTACATCTGGCGCCCAACGTTTGTGTTACGAATTCATGAAAAAGCTGTTTGCCTGTAGCCTTGTGAGCCCCAGCTCAGGCCTGAGCTACACTCAGCCAGTTGTGGTGGCACACACCGGTAAGATTTGCTGAAGGAGACAGAGGCAGGAAGATCCCAAGTTTGAGGCCGGCCTAGGAGGCTTGGGAGAAGCTTTGGCCCGGACTGAGCCACAAACAGTGGTGGGACCATGGAAGCAGTGGCTACTGCTCCACATTGCCAGCTCCTTCTCATCGTGTTGGTGATTGCGATGATGCTGCTACCTGGGATGAAGGGTTTACTGCCGCTTGTTCAGAGAAGAATTGCCAGGACCATCGTGTTACAAGAAAGCATTGGCAAAGGTCAGTTTGGAAAAGTTTGGCAAGACAAATGGTGGGGAAAAATTGCTGTGAAGATTTTCTGTTCTAGGGAAGAATGTTTATGGTTCCGAGAGACAGACATTTATCAGACTGTGATTACTCTAAACCACAGAGGAGGCAAAAAAAAAAAAAAAAAAAAAAAAAAAAAAAAAAAAAAAAAAGTCTGCAGGAAACCATGACCATGCCTAACAGTGACTTTGACTTTGAAATCTTCAAAAAGATGACAGGATTCTACAACGATGATTCCACATGGACTATGATAAAGCCATTAAGCTGATTAACACCATGGAAAAATCAACTTTGGACTACAAACTGATCAGAACAATTTCGAGAGGACTAGTTGAGAAGATCTAGCCTGACAGACTACTCAAACAAGGACTTGAAACAAGCCCTGAACTTTCCTATTATGCAGAGACTGGACAAACGATACAGGACTTGATGATTAACCCCAAAATTTTCTTTTCAAGATTCCCTAAAGATATCTTCACCCCTAGAAAGCAAAAAGAAAAAGAGAAAATAGATATGAGATAGATCATCGAATCTACTCTGAGAAAAAGATAAAGAAATAATAGGATAAATAGATGGATCATTGAATCTACACTGAAGAAAAAGGGGAAGATATAAAAATGACAAAAGGTAGACTACTGAATGTGTTATGAAAAGAAAAAAGAGAGAATATGGATATGATAAGATAAAAAGGGAGATTATGGAATCTACTTTTAAAAAGGAACTACTTGTTTTAAATAAGATAAGTAATGAAATTTTTTTGGTCTGAGTTTATCAGACATTACTGGACTGGACATTGTTAATATATATAATGGAGTTTTTATCTGAATCTGTCAAATGTTAATGGACTAGACATCATTAATGTAATTTTTGGCTGTATATATTGTATATACTTATTGGATAGTTTTTTCTTGTATTAGTTATAAGCTTTTTTTAATTTTAGACAAAAAGAGAGGAGATGTGGTGGTATTGTGTTCACCAAAATATTGTGTACTCTAATAAAAATATCTGGGGTCAGAGAACAGACAGCCACTAGATACAAAGGCTAGAAAATGGTGGCACTCACACCTTTAATCCTAGCATCCCAGAGATAGAAATCCCTCTGGATCTCTGTGAGTTCAAGGCCACATTGGAAATAGCCAAGCATGGTGACACGCCTTTAATCCCAGAAAGCCAGCCTTTAATCCCAGGGAGTGGTGGTAGAAAGCAGGAAGATATATAAGGCGTGAGGGTGAGAAACTAGCAGCATTTGGCTGGTTAAGATTTTGGCTGGTTAAGCATTCAGGCTTTTGAGCAGCAGTTCAGCTGAGAGCCATTGGGATGAGGACACAGAAGCCTCCAGTCTGAGGAGGCAAGACCAGCTGAGGATCCGGCAAGGTGAGATAGCTGTGGCTTATTCTGTCTCTCTGATCTACCAGCATGGACCCAAATAACTGGCCTCGAGTTTGATTTTATTAATAAGAACTTTTAAGATTCCTACTACACTGGAGTTATGGATCAGGTGCATGGATGGCTTTACCATCTGATTTTATTTTTTGTAATGGAATACAATGTCCCAGGACATCACCTTAAGGTCCAACAATATCATATTCATACTTATTATATGAACCATTATGATTCTCATGTCCTACAAACTCTTCCTCAACAGAACTTCAGACCGGCTGTATTGGCTATATTGGACAAATACAGATGAGTAAATAATGAAGGGCACTCTTAAGCCTTTGTGCAGCCCTGACATTTGTTCTATTTTTAGGCTATTTCTGGACTGTAGGCTTTCATCATGCAGCTATTAGGGAATTCATCAAAATTTCATATTGCCTGTACGGGGCTCCATTGTCTGTGGCTGCCATCTGCTCTGCCTGGGGCTGGAGTGATGATTATTTCATGTGGCTCTCACAGTCCTCCTGTCTTCACTGAATCTGCTCTGCAGTCTCTCCAGCCTTTTCATTTTGTTTTGCCTCTGTTCTCTGTTCCGGGATGTAGGATAATTGTCAATATTTTCTGAGGTGGAAGAAACCCTTAGTGAACGTTGCTGGAGACCTTTGTTTCTTCTCAGGCCTTTGCCAGGTTTTGGCCTTCCTACCAGGAGCTCTCAGGGTGTTTCTGTCTGTCCAAACTGGGACCATTGTTTCAGAAGTATGGCCAGGCAGATGGGTGGTTCTCCCTCTCAGCCTGCTTTTCCTTTTGTGGCTTCTTTCCATGGCAGGCAGGCAGCTTCATCCTCTGCCTCTGGTGCATTGAAACACTCCCACCCCATTCCCACTCATCCCTATCCCCCAAGCACCTGCTTAAGGCAAAAAAAAAAAAAATCATTTTTTTCTTGAATTGAAGCCTGGATCCCTTGAGTACTGACTGATTTCTCTCGCTTTTTCAAGCTCTCATGTTCTCTCTCTCTCTCTCTCTCTCTCTCTCTCTCTGTGTGTGTGTGTGTTTGCCTGTCCCCAATTTTAATAACTTAAGGTTTAAAAGTGAATCACAACCACTTGTTGCACACGTTCTACTGTACTTGAAGATCACGTGACACCTGTATGGTGACTCTTGACCTCAGTAAACTTTTGGTCCAGGACAGAAAAGAAGGGCCTTAAGTAATGGTGACTTAAAGCTAAATGGTATAATTCCTGCCTTGGTGGCTGGGAAACTCTGTCACAGAAAGCGTTGGGGAAGGAGGACTGACTCTGGAATGCCAGTGTTTGGGGAAGGCATTGGAGAGATGCCGCTGTAATTGTGGAAATGGAGGACATTTAGTTCTGTTTGGCTGGAGTCAGGTACCGTGTATGGGAGCTGAAGGGTGAAGAGCTTGAAGGAAGGTCAAAGTCATGGGCTGGAGACGTTTGGAAGGCTCTAAAGCAAGATGGCGATATTTAAGGAACATAAGGGAGATATTAAAATGTATCCCAGAGACAAAGGAGATGAAAGCAGAACCATCCATTTGTGGATAGAGACTGAGTTCATATCTGCCCGAGGTACAGCCTAGAACCCAAGTGGGGATGATTATGTGGATCTAGAGGAACAAGGAAGGCTTCCTCTGAGGCTTGAGTTTGGGCAGTGCAGAAAACGTCAGTCCCAGGATTTCACCAGGAAAGTGAGATGTGGTTGGCTTCTAGAGGCTGTTTACCCTGCCGGGTCGGAGGTGAGGGGTGAGGCAGGATTGCTCCAGATGACATACTCAGCTGGGAGAGTAAAGCTGAGGCAGAGGGATGGCGTCCAAGGAAGCACCTGAGCTAAGAGTCTGACACGGCCCGCTTACAATTTTCCCCTGTGAGCAAAGTTTGTAAGGTCAGAGGAAGGGCCCCAGCGGACAAGCTCCCGAGTTTGAAGGAGGGAGTCATTTGCAGCCCAGGTGAAGCAAATGTCCTGTTGGAACCTGCAGGATTAACCCATGCCCTCCTGCTGCCCACCCAGCTGCTGCCCACCCAGCCGCTGCCCGCTACAGGCCCTCTCCAATTTGCATATTTTGTCAATTGAGGTTCTGTACTCCCCTCTCCAGGGCAGCTCCAGGCACGAGGAAGCAGATCCCGTGCTCAGGAAAGCCTCCTGCTAGAAGAGAGAAATCATTACGAGGACTGAGAAGACTCTCAAAGGTCTTAAGATGGAGGACATGTTTGGCATGTGAACACTATGTCAGGGTTTTTTTCCCCCTGTAAAAATGTATATACATTTGTAGTGTTGAGAGTTGAACCCTGGTCTTTATCCATGCTGGGCTAGTGCTGTACCACTGAGCTATGTGCCCAGCTCAGGCTTGAAGTTGTTTCAACCATAGAAAGTTATTCCCTGGAGGATTCCAAATCTACAATTAAACCGATCATATACTTTAACATGCGAACCCTTGTACAGAAAGTGTCGAAATCTGAGCAATCTAACAATGATTTGGTGGGAACACATTAGAAACTCTTGTAGATTTAATAAAGTCGGCAGATTTTAAAGAGATTTTCCCCTCCCTTCACTTAAATAGAACTTTTTGTTGTGTTTTAAACCTCAAAATGAGCTGTTTTGTTGAAAGACTTTAATGTGCCTGGATCTAGTCTTTAACATTTTAGACTCCTGAAGTACTGAGAATATGTCAGAAGGTGGCAGCAGAGAACAGAAACTGATTTCAGACATTGTCTCTTTGGACCTCCAAGGAAGAACCAAACAAAGCATTTAGAGTTGTAGGATGAGGTGACAGTTTGGTGCAAATTTGTTTTCTCATAAAGAAGCCCCAGGTACCTGTTCAAAAATCAAAAGCACACTGGCAGAATCCAGCCATCATGGCATATCATAAGTTCTTCCCATCCAAGCTGTACTAACCAGTGGCAGATCTCAGTGAGACACTTCAGTCGAGGACTTCTAGATCAGCCCAAGTCTTTTGAATTAGGATCTTCCAGGGTTATAGTTTACTAGCTCCACAGGTGGCTATTCTCTATACTCTATTCCATAGAGAGGACCAGTGAGTCCTCTCTATGGAATCGGCATCATGAGGCTATGAGGTGGTGTTCCCAAGCCAGGCAAGTGAGCATCAGGCAAAGGGACAGAGGGACAGCTTCTCCAGTGAGATCGTCCCTACATGCAGCTGCTCATTTCTTGGGGTCAGTCATTCTTGGCTGTGAGGCAATGCTGTCCAGCTACTGTTTCCTTTCTTCCTTCCCTTCCCTTCTCTTCCCTTCCCTTCCCTTCCCTTCCCTTCCCTTCCCTTCCCTTCTCCTTCCTTCCTTCCTTCCTTCCTTCCTTCCTTCCTTCCTTCCTTCCTTCCTTCCTTCCTTCCTTTCCTTCCTTTCCTTCCTTTCCTTCCTTTCCTTCCTTTCCTTTCCTTCCTTTCCTTCCTTTCCTTCCTTTCCTTCCTTTCCTTCCTTTCCTTCCTTTCCTTCCTTTCCTTCCTTTCCTTCCTTTCCTTCCTTTCCTTCCTTTCCTTCCTTCCTTTCCTTCCTTTCCTTCCTTTCCTTCCTTTCCTTCCTTTCCTTCCTTCCTTCCTTCCTTCCTTCCCTTCCTTCCTTCCTTCCTTCCTTCCTTCCTTCCTTCCTTCCTTCCTTCCTTCCTTTCTTTCTTTCTTTCTTTCTTTCTTTCTTTCTTTCTTTCTTTCTTTCTTTCTCTTTCTTAAGAGAAGTTCTATTTCTCAATATACTACCAAACAAAATATGTCTATAGGTTGGAGTCTGCTGCGTGGGCTGTGCTATCTCCCTCAGGGGCTTACGTCAGTTGGGGAGGACATGTCTTCCACCTGGTGAGAGAATAAGTCATGGGCAGACTTGAGACGGTGTAAGAGAACAGAGGGATTTGAGCACTTCTAAAGGAGGACTCTCAAGGTCATCAGTATTTTTTTTTTTTTGAAAACCCAATTCATTCATTTCTGTGGGTGGTGTCTCTGGGTTTGTGCCTATGGTACACAATGTGCCTTAAGCTCCAAAATAGTGTTTAAAAAATTATTCTTTAACTTTTGGACAAATGAAATTAGTCCTTGGTCACAGATATTTTAAACTGGTAAGTTAAACTTTTGTGGTTAGGGGGAGACAGTAAGATATGTTAAGGCTACAGAAAGCAACTAAAGAGAACTGCTTATCACATAAGTTGCTTGAGAAAGATGGATTTCTTTATAGTTATCGGAAGTGTGGCTAACTCATAATACCTAATGGGAGTTTGCATACCCATGTGCTGTGGCCTCATTTGTTCTACTTGGATTTGTTTTCACTTGGAAAACATATGAAGTAAATTATGAGGGAAAAAAACAATAAATGGACCGAAGAGATCTTAATTCTGTAGAATTGTTATACTTAATGCAAAGGAGACACACAGTGACCTTTTTTGTCTGGCTTCTTTCCCTCTGCCTGTTTCCAAGGTTTGTCCATGTTGTATCATGTATAAGTACTTCATTTAAAAAAAAATCACTGAATATTATTTCACTATCTGGTTTTAATTGTAGGCAATTTATCCATTAATTAGTACTCCACTAAAAAACACTAAATGACATTTCACTATGTGGTTTTAATTGTCAATTTATTCATACGCCAGTTGATAAACTTTTGGGTTATACCGACTTCTTTTGGTTAATGTAATGTTACAGACATTTGTGTCTGATGTTTCATGGGGAGAAATGGTTTTCTTGGTGTACATAGGTAAGAATGGAACTGTAACTACCTCTTTGCTTCCTAGGAATTCCTTGTTGAGTTGATTGATGGAAGGTTGACAAATGGATTCCTGAAGAACTAAATCATTGTTGACTAGTGCTACAGAAAAACTTAAGAGTAGAAATCCATGAAGAATCATCAGGGGGTATGGGTGGGATTTCTATGTAACAGGCATGTAAATTCTCTCTCAGTGCTATGCTTACACTAGACAGTGAACTATGTCAGAGACACCAAAGGATGGAGCTTTCAATTTGAAGTTCATGTGAACATAAGCAGTGAGTCTCACCTGTCACTGTAACGTAGACACGTGACCTCTCAAAATGAATGTTTCCCACAGTGATGACTCTCACGGTAATTCACGGGGAGGTAATCTAGTCATTGTTGAGACTTGCTCATGTGTATGAGACATTTCTGCACAAAACAACACCATCTTTTCACTCCTGAAAACCCGTGATTATATTAAGCACTCTAACTATACTTAAAATATCTTGATAATGGATGTTCACGTCCACTTACAATTTGTATACCAGCGATTTAAAAACTCTTTGATCTGGAAAAAGTAATTCATACACTTGTCATGGCTTTGTGGAGACCTTTTCTTTGAATATTTTCTGCACTACTTGTAACAATTTAAATTGGAGTGTGGGTCTGTATTTAGAGACAAAATTTATTCTTTAGAAGTAGTAGGTGCTAGCAAGTTGGAACTGTGAAAAGAGCATATTTGGGGTTTGACCTTGACTGGTGGCTAACAGGGCTGGTGTGATCTTGGATTTCATGACACACGCAAGTCTGTGCCTCCATCGTCAGCACTGGAGCAAATCTCCTTTCTTAATTTTACTTCGTTCTTCCCATTCCAGTCCCTCTTTTGGCTCCGTCACTGTGGTCACTTGGGGAGATAACCTCCGACTCTAAGATTAAAGTTGGTTGTAGCTCTTGCCTGTAACTTGTCCTGTGTTAGAAACGATTGTCCATTTTTCCTTTGTCCACAGAATGCGAGCGTAGTTGACATTTGGCTTTGTAATGACTGAAAGAGAACCTCAAGTGTGTGGGCTCTTTTCCCATTTTGCTGTTTCCTTCCCCCTCTTCCCACTTGGCTGTGTGAAGACCTGTGGGCCTGAAGAGGCTGCACCAGGAGCTGTAATTATCCCACCCACTCTTAGACGAAGGTCTTAAGGAGGGCAGTGGCCTAGGAAAAAATTTCAGACTTTTGACCACCATGAAACTTTGGATTCTGTTTAGAATTTGGTGATCTGTGCAATTCTGATGACCACAAACTTGGAAGATGTGTGAGTTGGCTTTGGTCTTGCTATCAAATGATATTAGTATTGGCAAAAATAGTTCTGGTGTATTCCAGAATGTTACGTAGTACGATGCCAAAGCTTACTAGAGGCTAGCGACTGGAGAATTATGCCCCTCAAAGCCATGTTATTTGTTGAATATACAATATCAATTCACCAAGAACACACTGCAATTCAGAGTTAACCACAGTTCATGGAGATGCCTAGCCTTAAAATGCCATTTTGACCACATATTTCCAAACAAGGTTAAACTCTTAAAGGGGAAATAAAGACAGATAATTATTTTTTTTAACTTTTCAGTAAATAGACAAAATAAGTTGTTTATTTAGAAGACAGTTTAACTGGAAAGTTAAATTCTAGTCTGAACCCAGGAACACTTTCCAATAGCAGGTCTACCACGGTGATATGCTCTTGTTTAAAGGCTTGTTCCCATGTACAGGGGTGTATTACTAGAGTGTATTCCTTAGGGTTACTATTGCTCTGATGACACACCATGACCAAAAGGAAGTTATGGGGGAGTGGGTCTATTTTGCTTACACCTCAAGGAAAGTCCATCACAGTCAGGGGAGGTACTGAAGCAGGGGAGGATCTGGAGGCCAGCGCTGATACAGATGCCATGGAGGAGTTCTGCATACTGGCTTGCTTCCATGGCTTGCTCAGCTTGCTTTCTTAAAGAACCCAGGACAGGACCACTAGCCCAGGGATGTTCTCACCCACAATGGGCTGGGCCCTCCCTCATCAATCACTAATTAAAAAATTTTGTTCCTAGGCTTGCCTACCTGTAGCCTGATCTTCTGGAGGTATTTTCTCAGTTGAGGTCCACTTTCTCAGATGACTTTAGCTTATGTCAAGTTGACATACAACTAGCCAGGATACCAGAGTAACATGATTTTACTGACTTTTGTTTTTATTCTCGAGCAGCTGGCGGAGCTAGGCTTTGTTCACACCTGTGTAGTAGATGGCCATGTCAATAAGTTGACTTGAGGAATCAAGGCTGCTTTCTTGCCCCTGGAGACCCACTTGTCATGGAACCAGAAGTTTTATCTTCTTATACTTATTCCTAGGAGGAGTCATTGGGTTTCACATGAGCAATGAGCATGCAGGGGTCAGCTACATTTTAGCCAGTGAGAAGAGTTGAGTGACACAGAGCATGTGGTACAGACTGGGATGCCTGAGCCATAGGAGGTAGGCTCCTCACTGGACTTGAGAGTTCACCAAGTGCTTACACAGACATTCTTATTTGATATTCAATACTCGCTGACCTGAGAGTCTCAGCTTTTCTTATAGATAAAGAAAAGTCGCTCACATTTCTTTATATATAAACTGGGGCGTGTTAGTTACTTTTCTGCTTATTACAGCCCAATACCTGACAAGGAAGAACTTATAGGACAAGGATTTATTCTGACTCATGGTTTGAGGGGGGTCTTATCCATCATAGCAGGAAAGGTCGGTGGGAGCTGCTCCAGGCTGTGGAAGCAGGAGCTGCTGATTGGTTCCTACGTGGACCTGGAAGCAGAGTCTTGATACGAAGCAGGGCAAGCTATAAACTACAAAGCTGATACCCATCAGCCCACTTTTCCTGGCAAGGCTGCACTTCCTAAATATTACCAATTTTAAGGACCTCCCCAAACAACACCGTCATCTAGGGAGCACATGTTCAAACATAGGAGCCTATGGGACACATTTCACATTCAAATCATAAAATCAGGAAGGGTGACGGGTCCCAAAGCACACAGAGAGAATAGACAGGCATCATATTTGGCTTGGTTTTTAGCTGAGGGAACCAAGACCAGGAGAAATCAGGAGGTTTATTTTCATTGTTTAAGGAGTTTTAGATTCCCATCTAAGTTTCTGACTCCTAATCCTTCTTTGGAAGGGAGGAGTGCTCTGTGTGAGCATAATTTACAAGGTAAGACCCCTCTTTTGGGGAAAAATTAGCTAGCACCGAAAATAACCTTTTCAGTAATTTTGCTTTGAAAAAGGAAAAGAGGTATGGGGTAGACACTTGTTCTTTTTGAGTTATGTCTTTGTCTAATGTATGCTGTGAGTCATAATCCTTGTGTTTGTGAGTTTTGGGTGTGTGCAGCTAAAGAGAGCTGTCAAAAATCACCACATTATAGAAAATGATAGGATTCGTGGATTGTCACTGGAGAGTGTGTTGCTTTGTGGAGTCATGGGACTCATGCAGTGGTTGATTCCAAAATGAACCAGAGAGAGGTTTGAACTCATTGCCAGTTTTAGAGACGGAAAAGCTTGTCAGCTCCCTTTGTGCCGGGAAGCCTGCAACTTCTACTTGAGGGAGGGACTCATCTCATTAGGAAGTCATTCGTTATGTGAACATCTAGTTATCACCCAACTGGGAAATGAAGGCAGATCTGTCTGCTGTGTGAATCTTTTCGAAATGTGGTTCTTATGCCTTCTAATGTTAAATGCTCCTTGGAATTTGAAGTGATTGACAGGATGAACAAATATATTGTTTTAAAAATTTATTTTTATTTCATGTTAAATGTTTTACCTGCCATGTATCACCTGTATGAGGGTGTCAGAAGCCCTTGAACTGGAGTTACTGTCAGGTGTGAACTGCCATGTGGGTGCTGGGAATTGAGCTGGAGTCCTCTGGAAGAACAGCCAATGCTCTTAGCTGCTGAGCCACCTCTCTAGCTTCAAGCTTATGTATTTTAAGTACCATTATCTAGTAGCTGCTAAGTCAGTTGTGAGGTGACAGTTTGGAATCAGCTGTTGGTGCAACTGAAGCTCATAGCCTAGAGTTGGTCAGCAAATGACACCCCCCCGCCCCCCGCCGCCCTGTTCCTTCTAAAACAAATGCACAAAGGCCCTGTATTTCTGTAATCTTGACTTGCACAAATATGTGACAGATTCAGTCTTCAGGATTGTAGACACCTTTCAGTGGCTGCATTAGACCACGTGAAAGATCTTAAGCTGAGAGCTTACTGATTGCCATTTAGTAGGTGTTTTGCTAATAACCAGACAGACATGAAATGGTCTTTGAGAAGTTTCTAGAATGTTTGGATTTAAGTTATGCTGATCATATGGCCAGAGTTAGAACTTAGCTACAGAGTTTTGGGGGAGTTGTTGCTCGTATTTGTGGAATTCTTATCCAGTGAAAGGATTAGAGTAAAACATCCACCAGACAAAGGGTTCCAAAGGTAATTTCCATTTATTTATTTCATAGCAAAATAAGTGGTGTTTTTGAATACTTGTGAACTTGACAGTTGTTGCCGGTGTCCTTAGCTGTTAAGGTCTTCCACAGGCTCTGCCCTTTAGAAACTCCCTATTAATGTTTGGAGGCAGGCGGCTAGACAGGTTTGGCGACAGAGCTCCATAGAATGTGTCCTGGCGCCAGCTCGGTCCCTCCTCTACTCCATTAGCTTAATTATGACTTCCAGCAGGCATCTCCGCCAGGAGCCCCAGCTTGGTCCTGTCACTCCATGGCTTCCTTTCAGCAGGCTGACCACTCAGCACCTGGGGACACATGCCTGTGAGAAGGAGCCTGGGCCACAGGGTATCCTTTTGTTCTAGAGCAGGCTAAGGGCTTTCAAGTATCTTTTGTGCACTGTGAAGGAGAGAGGGCAAATAGTTCTCTCCTTTTGACATGAGGGGTCTCAGCTGTGACTTAAGCAGGACCACAAGGTGTGATGTGAAACAGATCTGTTTAAACCCTGTCCTTATATGAGTGTGTTCTTAAATTATTGAAAGCGAGGATGATTTTTATTTAACCAGACCATGTGGAAAGGGGAGAGGAAGAAGGAGGGGAAGGAGGAGGAGGGAGGAGGAAAGGGAGGGAGGACGGGGAGGGGGGATGGTGCAGAAGGGTAGGTGTGGCTGACTATAAGGTGATCACACCTGTTTGTTTGATAACTTAAGTGGAAAGCCTGTGGTCTCTATTTACTTAATCCTATGAATCACAGCCTCATTACGTAAAATGTATCACACCTTAAATAGCTTACTAATGAGTAAGGCTCACAATCACTGAGGACCCAAACGACTAAAACTGCCAAATACATTCCTTCAAAACTGGAACTTCTTTTAGATCACTGATTTCTCTCAAATATTCATTCTCCCTAATGTAATGATTGGATCTCATTCGAAAGTATAATTTAATTTTTAAAAACAAACTGCCCTCACCATGTTAAGAGGTGTTTTACAGATTGTTATAATTTTTACAATGTTTTTAGATACAGGATTGATTTAGTAGCTTTTTATAATCTGGAGTCACTTTAAGTAAAGAATATTATGTTAATACCTTGTAAATTAGACACCCATTTTCGAGGACACGGATTTTTCTCTCCTGCAGAATGATGGTAACAGTTGATCTCTGGCTGGATAGTAACTGCTGGAATAGCTAGAGTTTGTGACTGCTTCTGAACCAGGCAAGCACCGAGGAGCTCATGTGTATCATCTCATTCAATTCTGAGCCTAACTCCACAAGACAGATAGCTTTGGTCTCCATTTCACGGATGAGCATGCAAACAGGTGAAGCAGCGTGCACAGTTACTGGTGGGTAGTGGCAGAGCAGGAGTTAAACGCAGGCCCACAGGCACCAGAATCCTGACCTGGCCTTACCTGGGCAACTGGAGATGCTGGGGACTGACCTACAGGAACACAGCTCAGGTGGGCTCTTGGATTGAAAGCAATTCTTACTGCAGTTTATGCTGTCCTTTCTTGAGACATCTTAGAGTTTTGTATCATTTCCCTTTAGTTCTTCAGGCAGGGTTATAGCTGGCTTTACTTTTATATGGATGTAGAAATTGCTGCTCAAAAATTAATCAGTTTTGAGTTACTGAGATGGGATAGCCAGTATATATAGTACACATGTCTTCCCTTCCTCCCTCCCTCCCTTCCTCCCTCCCTCCCTGCTTCCCTTCCTCTCTCCCTTCCTAGTTTTTTTTTTTTTTTTTTTTTTTT